>NC_056559.1:36771147-36778471 GCF_013358625.1 Macadamia integrifolia | reverse complement strand
AAAAAAAAAAAAAAAAAAAAAAGCTCTGCTAAGAAAGAGAAACTGCAGTTTCATTTTGGTCAGGAATGGAACTGTATATTGCCAAGGTCTATTTTGGGCGTTGAATACATTAACGATTGCTTCTGTCTAGCAATTTTCCTTAATCAATTCAAGCATAAAATGGTAATTTAAAAAGTTCTAGAAAGTCTTATGATTGGTTTTGGGCAAATTATGGTTTGAAGGTTAATGGAGGGGTCAACATATATGTTGTTTGTACTACACATGGGATGGCCGTGAGATAGTCAGCAAGAGATGCATGGCTAATTGTCAGATAACCCGTCACTGCTCTTTATCTATTTTTTATTATTTTACTTTTTTATTTTTTTATTTTTTTTTATTTTTTAAGAATTTGGGTGGTTGCCTGGAGAATGCTGGAAAGATAGACTTTGTATTGGCAAGTTGTAGTCTATTTTCTTTGGTTGATGTTTTCCAACCGTTAGGTTGGACTTGGAAAGTATGCCTCAAAACTATTGTGTTTTCTTCTCGCCTGATTTTCCAAAAAGAGTTGTTCAGGTTATTGAGTTGGAAAATGGAAACCACATCAACTTTATGTATGCTCACCAAGTCAGACAAACACCTTTTGGAAAACTCTTGCTTCATTTGTTTATTTATTAATTTAATACCATTTTGTTTCATTTTCACTTTTGCAATCCTTCATGCAACCAAACAGAGCCTTAATGCTTTCATTGAAGGATACAATTTTTTGGATGCCTGCAACACATATATTCATGTTGGGGGAAAAGATATCTATCCATCAAAATTGGTTCTTTGAAAGCTTCTTGTCTTCTTATCATGTACTATTATATGCTAACTTCTGTCTGTTTGATTACTTTAAGCAGGATCAAAATGGTCTTGTTGACGAGAAGTGTGAAAGCAGACTATATATCGGTAACCTTGACCAGAGAATAACAGAGTAAGATCACTTTTTTGATATGCTCGAGTTCCTTTTCAATACATGTACTTGTGAGTGTTAAATTCCCAACCTTCTGTTGCTTCTTCGTGACAACCTTTTTTTTTTTCCAGGGCTCTTCTGCTTAAGCTATTTTCTCCATTTGGGAAGATAGTTTCTGAAGACTTTCTATGGCACACTCGTGGCCCAAAACGTGGAGAGCCACGTGGCTTTGCTTTTATCCAGTATAGTACTAGAGAGGTAACTTGCCCAGATCTTTCAATGTGCCTCTGTGCTGGACTTATGAAACCTTGTGGGTTGTCATCCCTTGGCATAGGATCAAATCTTGCTTCTCCTCCCCCCTGCCACACACACACACACACACACACACCCCCAGCCCCGAGAAAAAAAATAAAGAAAAACAGTTTCCCCAGATTTATTCCTTATTTTCTCCAGCAATCCCTTACTATTGTCATTGAAGTGAGCATGCAGGAAGCACAATTGGCCAAGGAGAAGATGAATGGAAGATTGGCTTGTGGGCGCCCTTTGGTGGTTCGGCTTGCTAGTGAAAAGCTCTTGGTTGAAACAGCAGTTCATCCTCCCAAAGCAGTTGGTGAGGCCAACAAATCAGGCCTCGCTGGTAGCCTTTCAGGACAAATGAGCCGGAGTGCTAAAATAGCTGCAATAAAGAACAAACTGAAAGCCATGGAACAAGAAAGTTGTAGCATGAAGAAGCCAAGGCAAGCTGACAGTACTGCTTGTGGTGGCCATCTTGATCATTCATCCATCAAAAGGTAACAAGCTGAGTTACTGGATGATGCTTCTTCAGGAGTTTCTACCATTGACTTAGAGACTATATGAGAAACTCGCCTGCTTTGAGGGATTTGTGAAGTCTTAGCCATGAGGCTAAGCTTGTAAATTGTTCTTGAATACCTGTTACCTTATATGTATCGCAATTACACAATGCTCTTCAAATGATAGCCATTTTATATAATGGAAAGTGTATGGGGATGTTCCTGTGGCACCACTGTGCATGTGCATGATGTGATTGATATATGAATCATCTTTGGCATACCCCATAACCTTATAACAATACGCCTGTAATGCTGAGGAAGATGAACCATGCAGAGTTATGGAAATTTATGGAAGGAAATGTAAATGCCATCCTAATTTTGTGTCTGTTTCTATTTGTATGCTTTATTTGTAGAGATTGATTCTTTTGTTACTAATGATTTTGTTTATTCTTATTGTATTTGTTAGAATAAGGAAGAAGTGTGCCGTAGGGGCACATTGGGGTTTTCCCCCCTCCACCAACCCTAATTAGAGTGGGGCGGTTGGATGGGGGGGTATAATTGTAAATGTTCTATTTTTTCTGTTGTGTACTCATATCATGTCTCTACTATGATTTTATATTATAAATAGGGGACTTGTATGATTAGTTAAAGACGCATAAGCATTCTTCCATTCTTTCTGTTAACATGGCATCAGAATTGGTTGACTTTTTTAGATCATCATCACCATTACAGAGGAATTGACCAGACTTGTGACCTCATTTGTCAAGTCTCTGTAACAAATCTCTCATATTCTTTGATAATTAGGGTTTTCTCCCCAAAATCCTAATTTGCTTATCTCAACAGTTCTTTATCCAGACTGATATTATTTGAAGTATCTCACTACCCTTACTAGGCAATTCGATCCAAGTATAGACACTTTCTGACGGTTGATTTTGAAGATCTGATATTTCTCTTTCTCATTGTCTATTTCTTACTAGTTCAATCATGTCTGAAGTAACTATTGTGACCTCTGGGTCTGATGGACAAAGTGCAATGACTACATGCCTTTTGGGACTAGCTCTGTGAAATTGGATGGAAATAATTACCTCGTCTGGTTCAGATCTACATATCTTGCCATTGCTAGTAAAAGTCTCATTTGACACATTACATGGAAATTGAAAAAATCTTCTGATGAGGGTACTCAGGATAAATGGGTCACTAATTACTCCTTGGTAGTGTCTTACTTTATTGGTTCTATTCATCAATCTATTTCTCGAGAATTTTTTCTATTAGATACTGCTTCTCAGATTTGGGTTGTTGCCAAGGAAACTTATGGACAACTAAAGAATGATGCTCAGATATTTGAACTTCGCAAGAAGGTTTGTACCACTACCCAGTAGGAACTCTCTGTGTCCAATATTATGCAGAACTTCGAGCTGTATGGTATGAACTGGATCATTATGCAGATTATCATTATAAAAATGCTGAAGACAGTACTGTTTACACCAAACATGAGGACAAAATTAGGGTGTATGATTTCTTAGCAAACTTAAATGTCGAGTATGAACAGATTCGTGTTCAGATACATAGCAAATCTCCCTTCCCTACTCTGGAACAGTCCTTTGCTATGGTTTATACGGAGGAATGTCGCTGTATCTCGATGCTATATACTCCTACTGAAAAATCAGCTCTACAGACTGGATCCACTATTACCTCTACATGAGCAAATCGAACTAGTGATTCTACCAAGGAGATTGTTAAATGTGAACATTGCCTCAAACCATACCATACCATACCAAGGCCAATTGTTGGAAGCTCTATAGAAAACCTGCTGATTTTGAGGCAAAGTGTGCTCAGAGTTGATCCAAAACTAAAGCCCATCAGGCTAAGACTGTGGACATTCCCCTTGCAACTGATAGTGGATTCTCCCAAGAGGAACTCCAGGATTTTTGACGTATGCTTAAGGTTTCTAATTCTTCAACTCCTGCTAATTCAGTCCCTTCATGTTCCAATTTTGCTCACTCAAGTATTTTATTTAGTGGTCATTGTGCATCAGTCGTCTCCACTCCCTGGGTCATTGACTTTGGTGCCACCGATCACATGACCTGTTCCTCCAATTTATTTCACCAGTATTTACCCACCTCGGGCAGATATAAAGTTAGGGTAGTAGATGGCACCCTATCATCTGTCTCCGAAAAGGGTTCTATTAAGTGTTCTCCTTTTATACCTTTGTCTTCAATTTTACATATCCCTAATTTTAATGCTAATTTGCTTTCCATTAGTAGTCTTACTAAGGACCTAAATTGTAAATTAACATTTTTTTCATTCCCATTGCATTTCCAGGATTTGAAAACGGGGAAGACGATTGGATGTGCTAAGTTGTAAGGTGGTCTTTATTTACTTGATGATGGTTGTCTCCCTACTGCTGCAGCATCAACTACTCATCATCAGCTACACTCTGCTTCTGAATTGACTCAATGGCACTGTCGTATGGGACACACCAATTGGGACCTTATCTCTTTTATTTCCGCATTTAGTTAAATCATGCACTAGGGATGAACTCTTTTGTGAGGCCTGTACTCTGGCTAAACAGACTCGTTCCAGTTATTTACCTTTAAATAAAAGAAGCTCTTCTATTTTTCATTTGGTTCACTCTGATATATGAGGTCCATCTCGTCGGACATCTATTTTTGGGAAAAGGTGGTTCGTGTCCTTTATTGAGTGTCACTCTAGAACTACTTGGATTTACGTGATGCAACACAAAAGTGAAGTGTTCAGTTGTTTTAAGTGGTTCCATAAAATGATTCAGACTCGGCTCAATGCAACTCTGAAAATTCTGCGTACTGATAATGGAAAAGAGTACATAGAGGGTCAGTTTAAAAAATACCTAGTTGATAATGGAATTCTTCATCAGACAAATTGTGTTGACACTCTGCTCAGAATGAGGTGGCTGAACGCAAGAATAAGCACTTGCTGGATATTGCTCGAACCATAATGTTTCCTAGACAGGTTCCATCTCAGAATTGGAGTGATGTCCTCATAGCAGCCTATCTAATCAATCATATGCCAACTCGTGTCCTCAACTCTCGAACTCTTGCTGAGGTTCTTTAATGGTCTACATCCTTCTTAGTCCCTCTAAAGACTTTTGAGTGTGTCTGCTATGCTAGGGATCATCATTCACTAGGAAAATTAGAACCTCGAAGTACGAAGTGTATTTTTCTGGGTTACTCTCCTATACAGAAAGGATACAAGTGTGACCATTCTCTTACCGGATGTACAATAGTAACAATGGATGTTATGTTTCATGAATCTGTTGGTTACTACTCATCGTCACCTCTTCAGGGGGAGTCTGGAGTTACTAGTGAAGAAGAGATGACTCTGAATCTGCTTGTTCCACCAGTATATCCATTATCATCACCTCAAGATCCTCATGCTCCACAAGATAGTGAAAGTGCATAATCTATTGTTCCAAGTCAGGGGGAGATGATTCCTATTGTTCCAACTCAGGGGGAGATGTCTCTAGTTCAGAGAACCATTGGTTCCATAAACGAATTGATAACTTCACTCTTTAAGTTTATAGTAGGGGACACACCAGAAATAAGCAATTTCAGACCATCACCACTACTACAGCACCTTTACACATCCCTTTAGCATCCCTGGATCCAGAATTGACTGAGCCTCATACTTCAAGTGTAATCTTTCCTTTTGATCAACCTATTGCCCTTAGAAAAGGCACTAGGACCTGTACTCAACACCCTATATCTCATGTTGTTTCATATGATTCCCTTTCTCCCTCCTATCGTGCCTTTGTGCCTTCTCTTTCATCTACTTGTGTCCCTAAGAATTGGCAGGAAGCTCTTATAGAAAAAAAAGGGAAGGCTGCAATGGAGGAAGTAATGGATGCCTTAAAAAGGAATGCTGCATGGGAACTTGTGACTCTTCCACCTGGGAAGAGACCTATTGGCTACAAGTGGGTGTGTGGTAAAACAGAAGATCGATGGTTCCGTTGACAGATACAAAGCAACACTTGTGGCTAAAGGGTTCACTGAGACTTATAGAATCGACTACCAGGAAACATTTACACCAGTTGCTATAAGGGAAAATACTTTTTTTCTACTTTCTTTCTGCTCTTTTCCTCCCTCACCTCTGGTCTGCCTCATAGGGGTGAATGAATCGAATGGTGTCTAAACATGGTTTAACGACTATGGGCGGATGGGGAAAGCATGATTTTTGGAGTCGCCATCTAGGATTCAGGGCCTAGAACCCTATGATGGAGCCAAATTTCGATCGAAGGATCGAGCTCAAGTAGGGGGTTGGATTCCTGTGAAAGAAACCCCTGAATTTGACTTCATATTTTGGTCTGTTCCAGAGATAGGGGTCCGTGTCAGGTTACGAGTGTGGGAAGGTGTTAGGCACCCACCTCGCCCGAAATTTCCTATCTTTTTGCTAGAGGCTTGGATTTTGAATATTCTCCCCCGAGAATTTTAACAGCCTAAGTTAGCATGGAAGTCTTATTACATGAACTAATGCAATCACATATACATACACTTACATAAAAAAATTATAAGAAATTATTAAAATATCACATGAAATATAGATCCATATTAAAACCACATGAAATAATAAAATCTACATAAAATAATAGAAAATGCAATTATCTTATCTACATACACGTACAATGCCCCATAACATGACAATCACGATCGTTATTTCATGTGAGGAACACATGCGATAACACATAAAATGATGAAATAGAAAGCAACCTATCTATAGATGTGGACGATGCTCCATGACATGATAATTATGATTGCTATTTTATGTGAGAAATACATATGATAATGCATAAAATGATGAAATAGATTGCACTTAATGTACAGATGCTAAAATTAATACATGAAATGATAAAAATAAATCATTATTTTATGTAGTAGACACATAAAATAATACATACGGAGATGAGGTACGTATTATATATGCAAATGAAATTCCGATATGATATTTACATGACTGACTGATGAAAATGATGAAATTTTCGATAATTTTACTTGACTCAGGGGCAACAATTTAATTTTCTTCTCTTTCTTGGAGAAATTAAAAACTTTCGGCTAAGAAAGTTGACAGGGCTTCTATGCTAGAGTGTGAACATGGGTTCTGGTTCCGGGAATTTGAGCAGAGCTTCCACACTATATTCCTAGGGTTGGAATCAGCTCGGGAAAGTTGGGCAGAGCTTCCGTGCGGTATTCCTAGGGTTGGAATCAGCTCTGGAAATTTAGGCAGAGAATCCATGCCGTATTCCTAGGGTCAGAATCAGCTCTGGAAATTTGGGTAGGGCTTCTGTGTTGTATTCCTAGGGTCAGAATCAGCTCTGGAAATTTGGGTAGGGCTTCTGTGTCATATTCCAAGGGTCGGAATTAGCTATGAAAATTTGGGCAGAGCTTCCACATCGTAATAAAAATATCGAAATTAAATACAAACTAACTTAAACATAAGTTCCGTATTAACCTGATATGGACGACGTGGACTTCCGAAAATAGAGCAGGACTCCGTCAACTTCAGTAAGCTCGGCTCAGTCTCTTCTTTTTCTTTCCACTCTCTCTCTCTCTCTCTCTCTCTCTCTCTCTCT
>NC_056559.1:36738770-36771109 GCF_013358625.1 Macadamia integrifolia | reverse complement strand
TTTTTTTTTTTTCCGGGGTTTTACAGTGACCCGGGGTCACTATTTATAAAAGGGAGGAGGCATGCCACGTAGGAGCTTGTAAAGGAGGTGTAAAGGGGATTTAGGGGCGTGTAAGGACTTACACATCCGTGTAAGCCTTAAACGGATTTGTATAAGGGCTTACATATCCGTGTAAGCTTTACGCGGATCCCTACCCCGTGGCACCCCGTTATACATTGAAAAACCCATGTCACCCTGTTATGTACTTAAAAAATCCCATGGCATCCTATTACGCTTCCAGATATGCCTGTAGATGGGTGGCTACCCGGTAGACTGGGCGGCAGTAGCCCTCGGTGGAAATCTTATCACGGCAGTAGCCGTAGGCTAGGCGGCAAGTTTTGGATAGGGTTTGGTTTAGTTTAGGGTTTGGTTTAAGTTTAGGGTTTGGTTTAGTTTAGGGTTTTGTTCGGGTTTAGGATTTGGTTTAGGTTAGGGTTTTGGATTGGGTTTAGGGTTTGGTTTAGGTTAGGGTTTTGGTTCGGGTTTAGGGTTTGGTTTTGGTTGAGGTTTAGGTTTAGGTTTAGGTTAGGGTTTTGGTTTTGGTTTTGGTTTTGGTTTAGGGTTTGGTTTAGGTTTAGGTTTGGTTTGGTTTGGTTTGGTTTAGGGTTTGGTCTGGTTTGTTTTGGTCTGGTTTATGGCTTGGTTTGGTGTAGGGTTTTGTTCTGGTTTAGGGTTTGGTTTGGTTTTTAGTTTAACCAGTTCAAAGTTCAGGTAGGCAATACGGCACATCTGTTTTTCTGGTTTTTCCGTACAAGATATCAGTGGGATCGTATTTTCAAATGCTATTCAATGATTCAGGAATCGAGTACATGCTGGGCTTGATTGTCGTATTCTGGTAAAAGGTATCAATGACCACTTTCGATCACCCTTCCCGCATAAAAAAATATTGGGCTGAATTCCTAACTGGTCTTACGCTCGATTGTATTCCGCATGTTCTTGCATAGTGGCTTTAAGTTGGGACAACTGGGATAGTCTGGACTTTGTGCCAAAAATTGGATTTCTTTCCGAAAGAGAGAATACATGTTTCATCATTGCCCGTAATTCATCATTGCCGAGGGGGGACAAATTTTGGTGTCCACAGTTGCCAAGTTGACCAATGTGCGAGTGTTACTCTCATTTGCTATGAACCTAGGATGGGAACTCCAACAACTTGATGTAAAGAATCCTTTCCTCTATAGAGAGCTTGATGAGGAAGTTTATATGGAAATTCCACCAGGTTTCTCTAGCACAAGAACTCAAGGCAATGCCTGTAAGTTAAAATGTGCTCTCTATGGTTTGAAGCAGTCACCTAGAGCGTGGTTTAGAAGATTTCACAAGGCTATGACATATGTGGGTTATAAGTAGAGTAATGCTGACCACACAATGTTCAAAACAGGTTTAGTGAAAAAGTTACTATACTCATTGTCCATGTGGATGACATTGGGGTAGCAGGAAATGATAGCACTAATATTGATCATCTCAAGGGTTTTCTGGGCAAAGAATTTGGGATAAAGGGTCTTGGAAAGTTAAGGTACTTTCTTGGAATTGAAATTTCCAAGTCCTAAAAAAGCATCTTTCTCTCTCAAAGGAAGTACATCCTTGATCTGTTGTGCGAGACAGGTATGTTGGGTTGTCATCCTTCGGATATTCCAATGGAAACTAGTAGCCAGCTCCAGAAAAAGGAGGGTGAACCAGTTGACAAATGTCGCTACCAACGGTTGGTAGGAAAGTTGATATATCTCTCACATACACGACATGACATTATTGTGGTTGTAAGTTTGTTCAGTCAATTTATGCATGATCTCTATTCTTCTCATATGGAAGTTGTTATCTGTATCTTACAACACTTGAAGGCAGCTCTAGGAAAAGGGATCCTCTTATCTCCATGTGATCACCTCCATGTTGAAGCTTATACAGATGCTGATTGGGATGGCTCACCTAACAGAAAGCTAGTTATTATACATTTGTATGAGGGAATCTTGTTACTTGGTGTAGTAAGAAGCAGAATGTGGTGCCTAGATCTAGTGCTGAAGCAGAGTTTTGTGCCATGGCACTGAGAATTTGTGAGTTACTATGGTTGCGTACACTTTTGGATTATATTGGTGTACCTGTTCGTCTTCTTATGATGCTTTATTGTGATAACAAGACTGCTATCAATATTGCTTATAATCCAGTACGGCATGACCGAACCAAATACATGGAGATTGATAGGCACTTCATCAAAGAGAAGTTGGATGTTGGTTTGATTTGTGTTCCTTTTGTAAAGTTTGGTGATCAACTAGCTGATGTGTTCACTAAAAGATTGGTTGAAAAGTTGTTCCAATCTAGTTTAGTCAAGTTGGACATGTGTGACATCTATACACCAACTTGAGGAGTGTTAGAATAAGGATTAGTGTGCCGCAGGTGCACATTGGGGTTGTCCCCCCTCCACCGACCCTAGTTAGAGTGGAACGGCTGAATGGGGTGTATAATTGTAAATGCTTTATTTTTTCTGTTTTGTACTCCTATTATGATTTTATCATGATAGTTATAACTCCTATCATGATTTTATATTATAAATAGGGGATTTGTGTGATCAGTTAAAGACACACAAGCATTCTCCCATTCTTTCTGTTAACAGTATTCCATTAATGACCCAACCAAAGCAAGTGTCAAGCCACTAATCTCCAGCGGCGGCGCATGGTGTGGGAAGGGAGGGGGTTGTTGAGTTGGGGCCTTGGGGGTGGAAGGAAGGAAAAGAATAATATGAAGACAACTAACCAAATCAGTAGTTCCTTATGAAATACAATATTAGGATGGATATATCTTGGAACCACAAAGAAGAAACCTTTTTCATTTCAACATTACAAGACTTTTAAGTGAAAAGAGTATGAGGCATTAAAAGACTTAACAACAAAAGAGAGGAAACAAAAGGAAATCGTACATAAACATTAATGGAGCAGACTTACAATTTACGGGGGTCTGATGACCACAAAGCTCTACATAGGTCTTGTAATATAAATGGGTTTAATTAAGATTTAATGTATTGGTCATTTATGTTCTAGTATTAAACTCTCTTTTAAAGTGATCACATTCTTCTCTTTGATGTTTTCGAGTATTTTTTATTTCTATTATATGGGATTGCTAATGTTGTGACCATGGAAAGGAGTGTATCGATAAGTGATGTATAACCGCCATGAGTATATTGGTAGTTCTATTCAATCAAGGTATTACGATTGTCTTAACTATAGACTACTGTGAATTTGTGATTCAAGATGTTCACTGGCAAGATCTTATAATGTTTATTTTCATGTCATTTTGAGGCATCTAGAAGATGATGAATCCCTACACCATGCATAACTTAGAGCAAGAACCTTTCCTCACTGTAAGTTTTACACTGTTGTGCTTAGGTTTGGTTTGGTTACTCGGCCTCAAACAAGCTCATCCACCTTTGTCCAGATTGCCATCCTAACATGAACTAGAGATCAAGTTGGGTGTGTCAGATCTATAGGTTTGTCCCAGCTCAAGTTGATACTCTATTGGACCTAGACCATTGTTTCCACCAGCTATCCTGTTCATCCTGTTCAGGTTATAGAATATAGGGTTCTATTGATTTTCCTTGAGATCTAAAAGATATAAGTTGCCTAGTTTTGTTTGCCAGGATATTATTTGAAAAAAAATAAAAAAATAAAAAAACAATTTAAAAAAAAAAAACCCCCCAATAAGATTTTTTGACCGCTTTTTTGACCGAATCCTTAAATTAATGTCCGAATTATTCCGAATAATTTTCCGTCCGAATAATTCCCGAATCCGAATTTGCTAACTATGGTCTTAACTATAAACTACTGTGAATTTGTGATTCAAGATGTTCACTGGCAAGATCTTATAATGTTTATTTTCATGTCATTTTGAGGCATCTAGAAGATGATGAATCCCTACACCATGCATAACTTAGAGCAAGAACCTTTCCTCACTGTAAGTTTTACACTGTTGTGCTTAGGTTTGGTTTGGTTACTCGGCCTCAAACAAGCTCATCCACCTTTGTCCAGATTGCCATCCTAACATGAACTAGAGATCAAGTTGGGTCAGTCAGATCTATAGGTTTGTCCCAGCTCAAGTTGATACTCTATTGGACCTAGACCATTGTTTCCACTAGCTATCCTGTTCAGGTTATAAAATATAGGGTTCTATTGATTTTCCTTGAGATCTAAAAGATATAAGTTGAGTTGCCTAGTTTTGTTTGCCAGGATATTATTTGAAAAAAAAAAAAAAAATTCCTCTGCTGTGCTGCACTGATGTAGTGAGGATCTAGACGGCCAGGAGCGCCTTGGGGTAATGGGGTGTGCCTGGTTGCTCCCAGCCACTGGATGCTCACTGCACCAGTGCAGTGACTACAAAGAATCTGTGCTCATATTATTTGGGACCTTCAAGAGAGGCCTCATTACTACTTTGAAAATGATCATATATGATTTAATCTAGGCTGCTTAGTCTTTCTTTCACTCTTTGGTTATTGTTGACGGCAATGTGTATTGCGTAGCCTAAGGTGGATCCTTAGAGAGTTTAAGAGTAATTTGTTTAGTTTCGAGTTGTTTTTTTCTCTGTTGATGATAATGCCAAAGGTGATAAACGTAGTTTTTTTTTTTTCCTATTCTAGGAATGCTCAGTTTATATTTATGCATCTAATTCTTTATTATATTAGTGGGAAAGAGAATAGTAACCGTTCATGTGGCTACTCTGCCGATGCCTAGGCCTATGGGGCAAGGCACATGAGTATCCACTAGAGAGCACACATGGGGATTAGGGGATCATTTCATAGAAACATGTAAGAGGGGCATAGGGAACAAGACCGATTACGGTTCTTTTTCCCTTTATTAATATAATCATTGCTGATATTTAGCAAAAAATAAGTTGAGTTGCCAGTGAGATCTCGACCCTTCCTTTTGAGCATTTTTCTATTATCAAAATATCCATTTCTCGATCCTCCTTTTATTATACTACCATAGAAGCAACTCGGGATGATGGGGGTAGAATGAATTTAATCAAGCTTAGAATAACAAAAACACACACTCTCTCTCTCTCTCTCTCTTCTCATGGATTGATTGATTGAGTGGTCGTCCCTGAAGGGTTTGACTTTGACTCATTGGATGCTACGCAAGAGCATATATGGTGACAATATCTTATGGTAAATTAGTTTATACTCCATGAATAAATAAGATTAGTGCAGTTTTTAAGCAATATCAAATGCTTGAACACAGGTTTTGCATGTGAATGTAACACAGAGATCTGTATCGACAACATTATAATTAATTTTTGGTTTCCATGTGCGTTTCTAGAATACTTTGCTTAGATTTATAACAAATGGATGCATTAATTTATTGATTAAATTATGGAAGAAGGAACCTGTCAGTCTAGTGTAGGCAACACCAATGGGAAGATGCATAGTAGCATCTTCAACACACAGGGCGGGGATAACGTGGTCTTTTCTCCCTAAAAGTATATTAAGAGATTACTTGCATTTCCATATGCGAACATGCACATTGGATCCTTCTATTAGAAAGGGTTGTGAAGAGTTGTGAATTAATAGATTATGAATGCATTATCTTATTAATAAATCTCGATATGATTTATATGTTTAGAGTTCTTAAGCAAGCATTATCAAGACATGATCCATTCCTTTGGCAAAGATCATTTGATTACTTGTGATCATAGAGAGGCCTTTGAGTACAGTACATCTTACAAAGCATCAGTACACATAGAAGTACTGTTGCTATAGCTGGCTATTGTCATGGATCTATGTAATCCCTTTCCACAAATGGGTACTTTCTGAAGCTTTAATTAAAATAATGATCAAATCATCTTTTAGAGCTTTACATGATTAGTGGTGTGAAATGTGAAACAGGAGCTGTCTATTTGGTATGCATTCTTGGAATGTATTCTAACTGAAAACGTATAACAACCGTTTTAACTATTTTCTGAACCATGATATATATACAACATGGTCTTTTAGTCTTTGGAGGAGTACTTGGAAGAACTTTGTCAAATCTTGTAATTTTGTTTTCCAAATGACAAGAGAATGTTACCCGCTTTGGCTCTGAGTTTGACTCCTCAAGTTGCCAAGGGACCTTCATCTCAGGAAGCGTGTGGTTATGAGTTCAACTCTTTTTATCTCCTTGAGACCACTCACACGGGAGTGTTTAGTGCTCTTTATTGCTTTTAGTGAAAGTTGAATGGTTCTCAACTCAGGTATGACCCAGCCCATGCAGTTATGGGGTCAGTATGGGTCTGCGGGACTAGTCAGGCCAAAGGCCTGGATACGCATCGTTAGAAAAAAAAAAGAATGATACAAATTTTAAACAACCCTACAAGATGTTAAGATGTGGAATTATACCTATATAACTTCCAACATTTGTCTTCATGTAAAGCCAGGTATGCCGAAGCTGTATGTGAAGGGAAGTTTTGAGATGTTGGGAGTTATAAAGGTATGGTCCTACGTCGGTTAAGTTTGATTCTTTTTGAATTCATATACTTGACGAGTTATCTACACCTAATGCCTTAAGATTTTGGATTAGACCATCAAATTCTAGTTTTATGGTGTGAAATGTTGGGCAATTAAGAAGCATCATGTAAAACTCAGTAGTGGAGATGAATGAGTGATAAAACTAAGAAAGATAAAGTAAGGAATAATCATATTAGCTGATTTTGGAATAAGTTTGATACATGATAAGATAGGAGGAAACTATTCGAGGTGGCATGACCATGTTCAACGGAAGCCTTCGGATGCTCCAGTATGGAGGAGTAATTTGATTCAGATAAAAAGAACTAGAAGAGTTAGGGGTAAACCTATAAAAACCTTAGGAGAAGTGGTGAGGAAATTAATGCGTAATTGAGGGCTTGTATCATGTATGCTGTCAAATAGAGCCTCATGTAGTCAACCCATTTAGTTGGGAACTTCGGATAAGGCTGAATTGTTTGTGTGCTTTTACCGTTGTCATTGTAGCTTCCATTCGTAACTAGCTATTGGATCAAAAGAATAGGGATAACGCAATTCATCTCTTTTTGTGTGGTGCAAATATTCACAAACACACCACAAGGTTTGAATTCCAGCCTCTTAACTACCCAAAAACAATTAAGCATCAGAAGTGCAATACATGGCTTCATAAACAACATGGAACTGTAAAAGTTGAACAAAACGGATTCTTTAGTTTGAGACTTCAATATGTTGTCAACTAAAATCATGAATGTAGGATACAAACATTTTGGATTACTAAATCTCCAAATTTTCATTCTCCCCCTACTGCTACTCTCTCTCTCTCTCTCTCTCTCTCGCACATTGCCTTCACACGAAAGAGAAGAAAAAAAGGTTTAACAAAAAGTTCCAAAAAGGAAATTAAGTACCAAGTTATCTGCACATTGGCTTTGGAGGATGGCGAGATGGAGTAAGCTCTGCTTCTGATGAGCAAAAGCCAGACATCTCCACCTCTCCACTAAACCCAAATTCATTCATGATGAACGACTCATCCTTCTTCTGCTCTACCATCTTCAAAATCTTTTCGAACACAGATATTTCACAAGGAATCCTAAGAACTCCTTCATTTTGAAATCCAAATTCTTCCTCTGCTTCTCTCAGTAAGATCCCAAATGCTCTGTGACCCAGATACTCTGTTGGGATTATGTATCTCTTCAGTTCCTTTCCAACACAGACAGCCAGGAATCCTTTAGGTACAGTGTCAGCAGAAACTGAAGCAGATACATCAGAGAAAGAGAGTGTCCTCTTAAGAAATTTGATGCTTTTACTGCCATTATTACTAATGCTGTTGGTGTTGCTGCTACTGCTACTGCTCTTGCTGCTGCTGCTGCTGCTGCTGTTGCTGTTCTTTGGTGCATTTGCAAGCTTCTTCCACTTCTTGAGGATCTGTTGAAGCCTAACTATCTCACTGATCTTGTTAGACTTCTTGGAATCCATTGGTCCTCTTGAGTAAAACAGTCTCAATCTTTCATTCCCAAAATGCTTGTTAGAGTATTGAATCCTAAATGGGATGGTGTTGAAATTTATAGAACTTTAGATGCCCAAGGTTCTGAATCTTTTTTATTTTTTTTTATCATTTTTTCTAATATATATCTTACTTTTTTTTTTTTTTTTTTTTTTGATAAATATCTTACAGCAATTCAGTTATTACTTTTTTTTAACATTTTTTCTCTCTCTAGTTTAGCTTGGATTTCTGGTCGAACTTTTACATGGATCAAAACTCATGAGGGTTACTGTATTATAATCATAGATAGCTACGACTGATATTAAGAAGTTAATCTCTTCTGGGTTTCTGTACTTTCATTTTGGGGAAATGAACTCCCTGGTTGCGCGGCCTGCCTAGACACAAAGTACCGCGAAATGATGCCCCCGCCCTTCTAAAACTCAAAAAACCCACCCATGTTGATGCTCATGTGCATTTCCTCATTGGTTCCCACACTGGCGTAGGGATGTGCAATGGAGGAGTGTTCTTTTTCCCTTTGTATATATACATATAGGGCAAGAGAACACTACCCGCTTGTAGGGCCACTGCATCAACACAAAGACCAATGGGAGGCCATGCAGAGGCATCTTCAATGCATGGGGTCAACACAGTCTTTTCATGCTTGCTGTGTTTAGGGTAGACACACAAGCAGGTGGTACAATGATCCCTGATCACGTGTCTACTATGCCAGCACATGGGCCAATGGGAAGGCAGGAAAAGGCATCCGTCACAAGTGGGTACGGCGATCTTTTTGCAGTCCCTGTGCCTTAGCAGCGAGGGAGTGATCAGGGACCATTCATTTTCCCATATATATTTTTTGGGTTAAGGAACGCTACCTGATCACATGACAACGTGTCCACTGCATCAGTGCCGGGACCAACCAAGGAAGGTAAACAGGAATTCAACTGGGGGTATGGTGGTCTTTTCACCAACCTTAGTGTCTGGACGTACAGACACAAGACCAGACAGCGATCGTATATATCTATTCAAAGCTAAAGTAAATGCTACCACAATAAGTGTGGTGGTAAAAGCACTCCTGAGTTAAAGTAGTCAAACTATAGTCTTTTTTATTAATTCGGTTTCTGATCCAACTGCCATAACAGTAGAAACCCATAGAGCATCTGGTTCTCTCGAATTCTTTATTTCTCAGGATGGAGATTCTGCTTTTATAATTTCTTTCCTGCTTGTTGCTATTTGTTTGATGGATTTTGAGTGCCTAGAAGAGCGAGGAAGATGGCAATCAAGAGAATTCCATGTGCAATGTCCATTATTGAAGATGATGTTGAGAATTTCAACGCCTTAAAGAAATATATATACATATATATGGCGATATAACGACGGTATCGCATGAGTGCCCACGGCTAATGGAAGGGTGTGCCTGAGCATCTTCAGTATAGGGTAGCATGATCTTTTATACCTGCTGTGTCTTAGTGCAGATATATGTTATCGGATAGTATTCTTTCTTCACATATGACGAGAATGTTATGAGCTTGCACTGCCACTATACAAGCACACTGACTAATGGGAAGCTCTATAGAGGCATCTTCAATTTATGGGGTGAGGAGGCAGCGCAGTCTTTTCACGTCTGCTTATGGCAAGGCATGGGCACACACAAGCCGATAGCTTTCTTTTTCTTATAAATATGAAGAGAGGATTTCACACAACCAATTTGTTACATGGGTCAGGTGCGGTTGCGTCTAACTAGAGTTTTACCGTTTGGCCTGAACAATAAAACCGGGAAGATTCAAGAGGATCCTTATTAGCAAAAAAAAAAAAAAAAATGAAGGAGAAGGTTTCAAGTAAATATGTGGACAAAAATTAAGACAAATGACAATGTAGAATAGTGGGGGCAAAGATAGTGAATTCCTAATTACAATTATTAGGTTACATCAAAGATCAACCTCAAGTTGTTACTTGCTTGTGCTTATTATAGATGATCTAACTAAGACATCCAAGATAAGGTCCCTTGGTGTAGGGGTGTCAACCGATCGGGCCGGGCCGGCCTCGGTTGGGCCTGATCAGTTTTGACCACTTAGCCTTGCATCCTGAGCGCCCATTTTAGTAAACATGCCTAGCTTTGGGGGGACATGGTATGGTTTATAATCGGGCCAGTCAGTGTCGGACTTTAATCAGGCTTCCTTAAGAGGGATTTAACCGGGCTTTAACAGGGCTACGGACCTATTTAAGTCTAAACGAGCTCTAAATGTGCTTACCCTAAAACTCTATTCTTAAGTGGGTTGAGATTATGGTTGTTTTTTTTTTTTTTTTTTTAATATTTTAAAGAAAGAAGAGATTATGACCGTTACAACTTACAAAATAAAGCTTAATTAAATCAAATCCTACTACAAAGAAAGGGGTAAGAAAGCTTAATTAGTTTCTTACTAGTAGTGGAAAAATAAAAATTTTATTTAATATTAAAGAGGGTTGGGCTATAATAAGTCGGTTCAAGTAGGGCATATAAACGTGTCGGTTTGGTTGAACACCCGACGGGCTAGAACCTACACCGTGAACGCCAGTTTAATATCGTGTCGGGCCCAACACGTTTATTAATCGGGTTTGTCTAGGTCGGGCCATAAACATGTCGAGCTCGATCAGGCCTATCGGTGCGGACTCAAAATTGACACCTCTACTTTGGTGTATGCTTTTTGTTGACAATATTGTTTTGTGGAAAAGACTAAATTAGGATTAATGTCAAGTTGGAGCTATGGAAATCAATTTTGGAATAAAAAAGTTTATAGATAAGTAGAACAAAGACAGAATATTTAGTGTATGTGCAATTTTAGTCACACTACAAGAGTTAATGAGATGATAAATATCGATGAGAGGGAGATCCCACAAATGATTTTTTTAGGCATTTGGACTCAATAATAAGTTTATTTGTTTTTTTGGTAGAATGACTCAATTTTAAGTAAAAAATGTGATATAAAGGATGACGCAGCTTAGAGAATTAAAATAGGTTAGTTAAAGTGGAGAGATTCATCCGGAATATAATCAGTGTATTCCTTTAGAGCTTAAAAGAAATTTATATGTGGATGTCATACAATCGGCTATGATGTATGGTGCATAAATATTGTGTAACTAAGAAATGACATATAGATAAACTAAGTGTAACACAAATGAGGATGTTGAGATGGATATGTGACAAAACTAAGAAAGACAAAGTAAATAATGATCATATTGAATCTGAAATAGGTGTAGCCCCAATCTATGATAAGCTATATAAAACTCATTTGAGGTAGCATGACTATGTTCAACCTAGGCCTTAGGTTGCTATAGGTTAGAGGAGTGATTTACTTCAAATTGAAAGACCTAGGGGTAGGCCTAAAACTACATAAGAAAAAACACGCATAACCTAGGCCTTCTATCACACTGACTTCAAATAAGTTGATTTGAGAAGACGAAAATCCATGTGGCCAACCTCATTTACTTGTATTAGGGTTTGATTGTTATATACTGAAAAGTGATTTCTATGGAAGAGTGTGACCCCTACACCCATACACATGGTAGAAAATGATGGGTTTGATCCCATGAAATAGAAAATGATGCCTTGTAAATGACTTTTCATGCCCTCTCACTAAGTCCTGGGGCACACCTGCAATTACAAGAGCTGCACCCCTCATAAGAAACACTTTCCTTTTGAGTATATATATATATATATATATATATATCATTAATTGAAAAAGGTGATTTGACATAACCCCATCATTGTATGATGGTTAAGGGATGCTCATGCCACAGCAGAGCCTTGACGGTATATGACAATGAATCCACAGTTCAAGAAATGGTTCATTGTATTGGAATGAAAGATACAGAGAACTTTTCAAGGAAGGAAATTTTTGGTTTTTTTTTTTTTTTTTCTCAACTAGGGTTCAAATTAGGGTTTCCTAATAAAAGATAACAAATATTGAAGACCAGTTCTACATAAAAAATCATAAAATGGTTTCAACCTTTAACATTTATCTCAATATAGAATCATATTATATATGATTAGAATGGTTTAAGAAATTTATAAATTGAGTATGGCAATAATTTTCTTGGTAATTTCTGTAGCCATAGGAGCTTCTATACTGCCACAAAAATAAAAAAATGTACAATTGAGAAAATAAATAAAAAAAATTTCCACTTGGCCAGCTTGAACTAAACAACTGAAAATAGTGAGCATTCATTATTTGGTCAAGGTCAAAACAAGAGAGTAGTGCTAAGTTGATAGATTCACTTCCTACCATAGTGAGAATAGTGTTAGTTAATATTAATTTAAACGGTTTAACATAGTTTTAGTTGATACACAAAGAAAACGGTTAGTTGATATTAATTATATGAAAGAACAACGCTTCTTGGTCGCATCTTATTACCCTTAATTAATATATATATATATATATATATATTTATACACATTTGGGTAGATGGTAGGATGATTGAGTGGGTCATGTGGGTGAGGACAGAGGAATTGGCTTTTATTTTATGGCTTTTTAAAATGCAACATCAACTTGCTTATTGTTTGGTCACATGGTTCTCTCTCTCTCTCTCTCTCTCTCGGGTGTGTATCTCCATTAGTTCTATAAAAACCCTTAACATGGAATAAATCCTTGGAACTGGATCCCATCCCATGAGAGTCGGTCATATAGAGAAAGATTAACTTGAATGGACCTTCCCTTTTATTGGTATTGCAGGGAGTCCCTGTCATTCCTAATCTTAACCTATGTGCTTTTGCATGTAGTGTCTTACAAAACACACTCACTTAGGGGTGTCCAAAGAAAAAGGTTCGGTTTCGATGGGTTTAATTGGGTTTTATGCATGCGACGATCCAAATCTAAACTAAACCATTAAGGTGGGTTTTGGTCTTGTTCGGTTTTGATTCAGTTGGTTTTGGGTTTTTTTAACAAGGCTTTTATCGTTCGATATGAGAACAATGGACCCCAAGGGGGTAGTTAATTGGTAAGGGACCTTCGTCTCCTCATACCTCATTGGGGCCATTCACACGGCATGTTTAATGTTCTTCACTGTTTTCAATGCAAGTTGAATGATTCTCATTCAATCCCGGTATGACTCGGTTCATGTGGTTATGGGGTCAATATGGGCCCGTTGGATTAATCAGGCTTAAAGATCTGAATACCCGTCATTAGCAAAAAAAAGTATTGCTATGTTTGGTTGCAAGGAGAGTTATGGCCTACTATTTTGTTCTTCTATCGATTGGTTTTCAGCAGATTGGGGCCGCCTCTCGCAGAGTGAAGGATGCCTAAATTATCTTGTCTAACCTTCACCCGAATCGATCTTGGTAAGCTTGAATCAGAGGGAATGGAATATATATATATATATATATAATCATTACCCATGTGACTATAACATTATTTTCAAATCGCTCTATATTTGGTTACAAAATTTCACTTTACTTGCATCTAAAACTCTTTGCTATAATATGTAAAATAAAAATTACATGTAAAATGTATCATTACTAAATATAGATTAAAAAAATTAAGTAGTTTATATACATCACATTGGATCTCATGGGATAATGATTACAAACATTTCTTTTTTAAGTATGAAAATTTCACTTCCCTTCTCATTAAATTCCCTCTGCAACCAATGACTGTTCCATCTTCGAGAGAAAATATATTCCTCTTCAAAAGAAAAAGAATAGAGAATCGCAACCAATATTAGGAGTTGGCACCCGATGAAGATTGATCAACTAATAACTCGATTCATCCAATATATTTGAAGCCTGTTTACGAAGCCCAACATGTTTGAAGACTGATTATAGCCCATTGAAAGCCCGATAATAGCCCATTTGGATATAAATGTGTCATTTGACCATTTAAAGCCCAACTAAGCCCATTTAGCCCAATTATTGATAGCCCGATGAAAGATCGGCACCCAACCGACTAAATGGAGCCATGCTTAGCATATGAGGGCCGTATACTTAAATGAGCTGATCATGGTGCAAGGTCCTAAAGTGGGGATGCCCGATTAGCCCAACCGATTGATACTCATACCTTAATGAGTGTCAATAAGAAAAATCCCTAAGATAAACCTATGAGGAAGCATGAACTATGATGCATGGCTAATCCTAAATTAATTGATGAGAGAAATGATAAACGAAAGAAATAACCTACTGAAACTATGAATTAAACATTCTAATGCATGATAAACACAATAAAATGACCATGAATTACAGAACATGAGGCTAAGAATGAAATTAGATCAAACATGGTGTATGTTACTAGTACCTAGTATGGTAGCAGCAACATACACCTCTTCATCATATCATTGAAAAAAAAAAAATGAATATTCGTCAAAATAAATTGAAATTAATAAAGAAGTTGAGGAATATCAGGGTGGAGAGCACTCACAACTCAGGTAGAGAGCCAAACAACCATGGATTTAGTCATCAGTATTTGGATCAATTATTTTTGCCATTTGTTATATATATATTTGTGATTTTACTCCTAAAACAATATTGATAATCAATCCAAATCGATCATATATTGATATTGGTCCCGACTAATCCAATATCAATACTTAGAACCATGAAAATAACTCAATAACTTTAAATCATGAGTTTCAATTTTAAGGCTTACTTGTACTCTCTAAAAATGCTCAAGGACATAGGGGAATGCTCAAATTATAGGCTTGAGATGCCTCTTGGACATGTCAATGATGTGAAGGATCAAATCTCACACTAATTTCAGACGACGGAAGGGTGTTTTTTTTTTTCAGTTGAATACTATCGTAAGCCTTTTAGAAAGCCTAGTCTCCCTAAAGTTTAGTCGAGGTTTGCGTAAGCTGGCTCGAACAGCTTGATTAACAAAGAAAAAAAAAAACAACCTAAACTGTCCAAGGGTGATTTAGGGTCTGACTTGTGACAAAATTCAGAAATCAACATTTAAATGGCTCTTCTCGAAATTAACACGCACCGACAAAGCAATGGTAAACGTCGACATGGCCTCACTTGACATCAAGCAAGGCCCATTCTTCATGGATTTTACTAAATCCAAGACAATTTTGGTCTATTTGGTTCTGGTTTTTTCCAGGCTGTTCTAACCTAAGTCCAAGTCCATTGAACTTTCTGAAAATTTGTAACTATTGTTTTAAAAATCCAAATGAAATGATTCAAAAAGAATTTTGAAGTTAATCCAAATACGAAACTCGAGGAGTACTATCTTCTCTATGGTCAAGAAATTGTTCTTCCAAAGTGGGACCCACAAGACTTAATACTTCGAACCATTTTTGAATATGAGGCTATTGATTATGAAATTCATTTATTTTGGTAATTTCGATCAATTTTAAAATCATATGACCAATACTTTAACTTGGTTAATCCCTTAGGGACATTTTGGTCCTTTTATCAAAACAATATAAATGTATTTGAGATTGCATTAAACTTCTTTTATCATAAATTAGACTTTCCATTGCATTAAACTTCTTTTATCATAAATTAGACTTTCCATTAGATCTCAAATATGTTCATCACCATTGTGTGTACCTCAATTGGACTTTGGGTCAATACAGGTCCTTTAAGATTTTAGCATGACTAATAGAGTTGGTACCTATTCCCCATAGAATTAGTGTAGACACCTCATTTCGCCACTCCGAAGGGGCTAGATGATGATGAATTGAACTTTCCCTGGAACGTGATAGGATCCTTTAGTTATGGTCGAGAGAGTTTTCTCTGTGAGCATACATGCTGGTATAGGAATGTTTCAATTTATTTAAAACTGTTTTCAGAATATGGTTAATGGTTTTGACATGTCTATAATAAACCTAAACGATCCTAAATTGATGTTGGTTCAAGCAAAGGGCCTCATTGGATCAAACCCATTGAGTCAGCCCAAGTTAGAATTATACTGACTCAGCAAAAAGCCGTTATATGCCGACTCTCTGATTTTTTAGAGATTTGTTGAATCATAGCGAGAGATCTCGTCCAAATCTCTTCCTTGCCGACTATGTCTTGCACTCAAACATATTCTAAGGTAATAGGAACACTTAAGAAGGGGTAGAAATCGTCTGAAATTCTCATCTCGTACAATTCCATACAATTCCACCCTAAACGGCTGACACGTGTAAATATTCCATATTTACGGTTCAGATTAATCAACCATAATGCAATGTTAATTAACCATAATACAATCTGAACCGTAGATATGGAATATTTACACGTGTCAACCATTTAGGGTGGAATTGTATAGAATTTTACAAGATGAGAATTTCAGACGATTTCTACCCCTTAAGAAGACTCTAGAATCTCAAGAAACAATGGAAACTTTTCCTTGGTTGTGGACGAATATTTATTTCCATGTATAGCTTAGATAAATTTTTTTTCGATGGAAGGAAGAAAACTCACAAGAATGGAAGCAAAGCGAACCTTCCTTGGACGACTTCGATGTTTCAAAGTTTTAAATAGATAACTGCGACTATAAAAACAGGGTCAATTAGGGTTAGCCTGGCCCTTGAAAAAATTAGGGCCTCTTAGGGCCAACCTGGCCTAGATGTGTTAATCGATTGGTCTAAGCCAGTCTCGATCAGGCCTAACCAGGCACGTACCCTTGCACTGTGACCTGCCTATTTAAGGAATGAGAAGGTCTCCGTTGGTCTCATGTCAGGCTTCATCAAGTTTCAAACTTTAATTGGGTTTCTCCTAATCGGACTAATCGGGTCATAATCAGGCCTTATATCGGCTAATGGACTAGTAAAACCTTAAACGGTTATCAAATGTCTTAGATTTAAGATACTTTATTATATTTTATTAAATCATCAATAATTTAGAAAAGACTTCATGCTTATTAATATAAAAGTATGTACTCATACTTCATGGTTAATCTTTCACTTGACTACTTTACCCTTCTTACTTATTTAAATACCTTATATTTTTCTTTCAATCTTTTTTACTTTTTTGATATTGTTGGTACCCTTTATATTTTATATTTTATATTTTATATTTAAATATTCTTTAAAAATCACTTAAATCACTTTCCTTATCTCTCTCTCTCTCTCTCTCTCTCTCTCTCTCTCTCTCTCTCTCTCTCTCTCTCTCTCTCTCTCTCTTCCACTTTCCTTCTTTCACAATAAGCCTTTCCTCCTCTCTCTCAAGCGTTCCTCTTTTTTCTCTTTTTAAAATATATTTTTTTAAAATGTATATTTTAGGAGCTTGTTCTACCAAAATCTTATTAGTTTCTTTATCAATAATAATTCCTCACCCTCTCTCTCTCTCACCTTCTTCCTCTCTTATCTCTCTCTTTCACACTTTCCTTTTTCTTTTACAATAAGCCTTTCAACCTCTCTCTCAATGTTCCTCTTTTTTCTCTTTTTAAAATATCTTGTAGGAATTTTTTTTTTAAATCTATATTTTATGAGATTTTTCACCAAAATCTTATTAGTTTCCTTATCAAGAATAATTCCTCACTCTCTCTCTCTCTCTCTCTCTCTCTCTCTCTCTCTCTCTCTCTCCTTATGTCTTTTACAATAAGCCTTTCGTGCTCTCTCTCAACCGTTCTCCCTTTTTTTCTTTGTAAAATATCTTTTAGGATTTATTTTTATAAAAAATTCTATGTTTTAGGAGTTTTTTGTGGCAAAATCTTAATAGTTTCCTTATCAATAATAAGTCTTCAATCTCCTCTCTTTCTCCATTCCTCCTCTCTCACGTTCCTCTCTTTTCCTCCTTTTTAAAAGATCTTCTAGGATTTATTTAAAGCAAAAAAATCTATATCGTAGGAATTCCATACCAATAAAAATTCATCCTCCTCCTCTCTTTTATTATTATTTTTTTTAAAATAATTCTCCTCTCTTTCAGTATCAGAGACAAGACAGGCTAGATTTTGAGTAGAGTATAGATGCCTCCCTTGGTTATTTCAATGGAGTCTTCATTAACAGCCATTCCCTTGCTCATCAAGCCCTCATCCAGAATGGAGCCAGCTTTGCCTCCATTGGTTATTTCAGTGGACTCCATTGGTTTGTGAAGGTTGGTTACACTTAACTAGGTCTTTCCTTTTAAGTATTTCAATGTTTGCTATTGCATTCCCCTGAAACGGTGGATTTCGAGGGAAGCAACCGCGACGAACAACTTTTTAAAGCGATCATTTAAGCGGGAGTTTCGAAAATGAACTTTGTTTCTTGGAGTGGGCTTTTGCGAGTGTGAAATAGGTGATTCAAGTATTGATGGAATCATCCCTTTCTACTTCTGCAGCTGAACTTAATAAAACCCCTTCTCACTTCTCTTACCCATCTTCATCTCCATCCCACATCGCTTTGTTGCCATCCCTTTGTATGGATTAATGATATTAGAAGAGGGTTGAAGATTAATGATTAACTCATCCATTTTTAATTGTATGGATTAATAGTCAATTAAAGTTTGTTTTAGTAAAACGGCACTGATCAATTCAATAATTGAGAAGGAGTTCCATTTAAAGGCAAATAG
Organism: Macadamia integrifolia; assembly: GCF_013358625.1. Lineage (NCBI taxonomy): Eukaryota > Viridiplantae > Streptophyta > Magnoliopsida > Proteales > Proteaceae > Macadamia > Macadamia integrifolia. Next base: position 36,752,695 of record NC_056559.1, on the reverse strand, counting down.
GAGATAGTGTTTGAGAGAGAGAGAGAGAGAGATTTCAAATGTTGGCAATTGGGTCATTTTAGAATAATTTTAAATTTCAAAGTTGCGTTACAGATGTAGGAAACTTACATACTATATTTTACTCTCTTTCTCTCTCTATTTCACTGGTTAAAATTTTCATTTTGTAACTCTCTCTCTCTCTCTCTCTCTCTCTCTCTCACTCACTGATTATTATTTTTCTTCATGTGAACATGGTATCTTGAGGTTTTTTTTTTTTTTAATCTTTTTATATTATTTTTGCCATTAAATCTTAAGATCTTATTACTCAAATCCTCTACCATAAATGCATCCCTCACATCCCCCTTCCTTCTAACTTATGTTTCTTGTTCTCTCTCTCTCTCTCTCTCTCTCAAAATGAAGACATAAACTTGGGGCTATATAACAGAGTTGTTAGGACAATTTTGGATCTATATCATGATGATACTTTATTTCTAAATATTCATATCATCTTGCCCTTGGTTGTAACAATGCATATTTAATCTTTCAATGATCATCAATGCTCTCTCTCTCTCTCTACGTAAGACAACACATGTAACTTTGATTTTTTTTAGTAATTTCTGTCCTCATGTGCATTTGCATGTATGTTTTTATTGGATATGGAGATTGAATCAACCATCTCGAGATAACAATTTGTTGCCATCCCTTTGTATTATTTATTGGTAGTTTATTATGAGAGTATTCTAAGTGTTCTTTGATTCAATGTGTATGCAATGTTTAACATGTGTTTCTTTTACTTGAGTTAATTTCTTCCTATTATTTTCTTCTGATGGTGCCTTTAGAATGTATAATGTTCCCAGAAATCCCAATTGCTCTAAGATTGTCAGTGCACCTTCTATTGGGTGGTGGTGTTATATATTTAAAGAAGGTGGAGAATCTTTGGCATGACAGCAATATGATATGGCAGTCATTAAATATTTTCTTTGGTTCAGGAGATGTTATTCTACCATAAGATGCAACTCATGCTCCATTTTATGCTGTCACTTTCTTAGAAACATTTGAGCTTGATGCTTGGAATTTGGATGATTTGTTGATGGGTAATATTTTTTTGGTCATGCTATCCTATGTGTATCTTATGTTCTGTTTCAACTTGTTGATTTAATGCTTGTATTTTGCTTCTCAGATCACCAAATAATCATCTTAAGATCTATGAAGAGATTACATTGACAGGTTTCAGTCTTGGATTGGTGCTTGCATTTTTTTTTTCTTTAATGTTCTATCTAAAAATATATTGGAATTGTACCATCTATGAGTGAATGTTTGGTTTTATCTTGTTTACAAATGAGATCCCCGCTGAATGAAATCCTTATATTACTTTCTTCATTAATGAGGTCTAAAGTCTTTAGCAAATTTTTTATGTCATGATACTTATAGTTCCTGATATTTTGAATGCCAAGTACTATTCAACATTTGACGGGGACTTTTTTGCTTTTTATAGGATATTAGAATGGATATACCTCCCCCTACAAAGATTCCAAAAATTAGTCCAATGGAAGAAGAGTATGTTTCTTCTATATCCTGTGTTTCTTCATCCTATGATTGTACTTTTGAATTTATAGGAATAAAAAATGCAAGACAAAAATAACATGATATCTTTTTTATGTAATGTCCCTTGTTCAGCTCCAACAGACAAAGGTGTGGGTGTTTCAAATCTTGGTCCAATAGATCAAACAGAAGCATCCAATCAGAGGGATGCTGAAGTGCCTACCTCCCAAGGCCTAAAATTGAAGTTATTAGTGATGTTGTTCATAACTTTAGGCCAGAAGACTTTTCAGAGCTGCTAGACCTCAGTAATGATACTTTTGAAGAAAACATACAATTAAACCAGAACATGAGTGGGAAAAAGACACTCACTAGATGGTTATGGGGTTAACTCCTCTTTTATGCCTTCTTCCATTTTTTTAGTAACCCTTTTATTGCAGCCTTTATTTTTTGGAAGTGTTTCTCTACAAGTTTTATAAGGCTTAGCAAGCTTTTTATTGCCTCTCTTGACTACTTGTACACCATGTCTCAAGAAATTTTTAATTTTTCTGCGAGGTAAGGGGTTTGTGAGAAAAAAAAATTACACATTGAAATTATAAATTTCTCAGTAATACGTGTTAAATTTGTTTTTATCAACTTATATCAAGTATGAATGTTAGATTGTTTTTAATTTCTGATTATTTTTTATTTCTTCAATGTTATAATGGGTGAAGAAAGAAGTTGACCCAATTCCATGGCAATTAGAGAGTCATGGCTATTGGATCGGACTTCCAAGGCTTCCTACCCTGTTATTGGGACCTTCGAGCAGTATAGTCTTGGTATGGATTCTGCTCCTCATAAATCTTTTTTGTGTTTATTAATTTTTATATTAATGGATATGACACATTGGCAGAAGGATAGATTTTCTTTACCCGTATCAATGTTTTGAATGCATTTATGGATGGTCTTAAAGTTGTTTTTAATGTAATATATACCATGTCTGAATCGAAACCTATGCATTGATATATATATTTTTTTCATAGATCTTTTGTTCTTGGACTTCTTTTCGTTCCTATAGTTCCAATTTTCTTAGTTTACCTATATATTTAGAATAAAATTTTGTAAAAGTATTGGAATTGTTGCAGGTCCTTATCACTGATTGAGAGTTCGAAGAGTCGATAGTTTCAATTGCAATAGAGCTTTTTCTTTTCATCTTATGCAATGTGAGTGATATCATGCCGTTTACCAAAGTGCTTCCAATGATTTACTCTTCTGTGAGTATCTAAATCTGAAATCGGTAAAAAATATGAATTATTTCCTTCAACTCCCTTTGTCATTGTTGCGGATAAATAGAAATTTTTCTAACTCCCCTTCTCTCTCTCGCAATTCTCTTCTTAGTTCACTTCACTACCACACTCCCTCGACTTGTCTTGGACTGAATCCAATCTCTAATATTTGAGAGCAACAATGTTGGCATAACTCTAGCACTGAGAAACAACGACTAAACCCCCTCTTGAAACGATGATTGGAAGTCGGACTTCTTTGCAACTTTGTCGACACTGTGAAAGATGTCAAAAATATGAAATATTTCTCTCAAATTCTTTGTCATTATCAACATTTAAATTGAAGATACTATGAAATTTCTCAATTCGTAGGATAGGCTATTACTTTTTTTTTTTTTTTTTCTATGAATCTTTATTTTTTTTCTGCATTGAGGGTCTCATGATCTTATCAACTATAAAGGCATTGAAGGTTACTTTATTTTTTTCTAATGATTTATTATGAATATTTATTTAGCCGATTCAACCATATTTTGCCATCTTATCTGACTACTTATTTTGATATTTATGCTCATTGTAGCAGCTCCTTATAATGCTCTAATTAGCTATCCCTTGTTTCAATGGCAATTTAAGGAGAAGAAGGTACGGTGATGTTGCTCAAGGTTTTCCTATAAAGTAGCCTAACGACTCGTTTGTGTTTTGAATTGTAATAATTTTTCTTGTGATTTCAGTTTTATAAATTATTCTATATACTTTGGGAAAAGGTTGGGTATGCCGCCGATATCAAGTATGTTAGCACCCATTGTGTCTATCTCTCTCTTCTCTTTTTTCTGAAATGACCCTTATATCCTTCCTGAATTATACTTCATCATGTGATCCTATTGGTGCTATCCGCTAGCATACTTGATATTGGCGGCATACCTATCATTCTCCTATATACTTTATATTAAATAAAAAATTACAGAACGAATGATTTTGATTTTAATTTGTAATATTGAAGAATGATGAATCAAATCATTTTCTTGACACGATTTGGTTTTCATCTCAAAGTATTATTGTGCCACTCATAATGCCCTATAAACCTTTCAAGATACTATTTCCCTCTGAGCTTGTTTAACATTGAAAATAAATAAACTTATGTTCCAAGAACATTGCGTCAAACAAACAACGCATACTAAAGTAGAATGCACTCTAAAGTCAAGATAACATTTTTGATATCCATGTATACATATTCACATATTCGGCTTATTTGTCATCCATGAAAGTAATTTTTCTTTAACCAAAAAAAGGGAAGAAAAAAGAGAAGAAAAAAAGTGCATCATTGATAGATGATAACATTTGTTATATTATTTATTTTGAGCTGGACACCTCTCTCTCTCTCTCTCTCTCCTTTTCTATCTCAAACTCTCTCTCTTTCAAGTCCTCTCACCCTCGACATATGGCCACACGTGCATTTGCACGTGTAATTTTACTAGTGTATATATATACACACCTTACTCTACACGAAATGTAAGTATAAATGGTCGAGTTAAACGTGTCGGGCCGCATCGGGCTTGTAAACGGGCTGGGCCAGTCGAACACCTATCGGACTTACCCCTTGCACCATGTACAAGCCCGACATGTTTATTAATTAGGCCAAACCAAATCGGGCTCGGTCACCTATTGGGCTGGGCCTGAAATTGACACCCCTTAAGCCGGCCCAATCAAGGTCAATTAGGACCGATTGGGTCGGCATGAGCTAGACAAGGTTGGGTTGGGCTAGGGTCTTAAGAAACGCAGCCCAACTGAGCTCTGGTTTACCCCTATTTGTATGATATTTTGCACATTTGTATAATCCTGATCCCCATGCTCTCATATTTTTTTTGCTTTCTCAAGGGTGTATGGTGAATGTATGCCATGATACGGGTAGTTTTGCATTTTATAATTTGTTGTATATTAGTCTATGATTTTTTTCATGCCTATCCCAAGATATATCAACATGTATGAGTGCAGTGATGATGCAGCGAGCTAGATACATGTATATTGATTTGATTCATCTTTTTTTTTTTTTTTTTTCTTTTATGTGTGTATGTGAATACTTTGTTATGTATTTGAATATGTACACTGGATGTGTATGTTTAGTCGGCCTATTCATGATATACAGTAATTAAGGTTGAAGTCCGATTTTTACAGAATGAAACATTTTTCATGAACCGCAACCTGACATAAACCTTATGAAGTTATTTTTAATTTTTGTCAAAAACTTTGGAATTTTTTTCCCCTCTTCCTCTCCTCAACCAAGCTTTGAACCTTGGACCTCAAGGTTGCACACTAACAAATATACTATTGAAGATACAACAAGCTGGTCAACAGAAACTATTGGACCATTCACGCTTTCAAAGGAGGTGTTCGGAAAAATCCGTTGTCCTCAACCCACCAATCCTCATTGGAGTAGTTCTATTCATAATGACAGAGTGATAGTAAACAAGGCCTTACAGGTTTGAACCACATGCACAAAGCAATTAAGATGAATATAACGTGGGTGCTTACACAATTAAGGTGCCTAGCTTGGCAAAATCCCTAGGGTGTCCTCATAGGTAATGATCTGAATTTGAAATCAAAATTGTTTATCGAAATCGAATTGAGTCGTCTATCTCAAAATAGTAAAACCGTTTAGTAAATGATTCGGTTATGGTTTCAAGTTTAAGATTGATTAGTTAAATGGGTTGGGTTGGGTTGGTTTTAAATGTTTAACCCATTGATTTCAAACCAAATTGATATAGTGAAGTTCGAACCTTTTAAACCATTAAAACCATTAAAACCAATCAAATTAACCTGTAACAATTAAATATTTGGTTACTTTAACAAAACATGATGCGTTTAATTTAGGGAAGAATTAAGGACCATAGTGGTTGTCCAACGGTCTATTCAATAATTTACTCATATTATGTAGTTATGTAATTACATTCTTGCTTGTTCAATGCCTTATTTAATTTGATACCAGATTGGAACGTTTATCAATAGAAGCAAATTTTAGTAAGCATGTGAATAAACTAGCAAACTGATTATTAACTGGTTAGAAACCGTATGGAATAAACCACAATCAAAATCGTTTAAAACGGTGAAACCGACACCATTTAAAAACTGTGGAACCGAAACTATTTAGTAAACAGTTGCAGTTTCATAAAGTGCAACCGTTTAATGATGCGATTTTGATTTCAACTAGATCAATGTGAATCGAATCAAACCGATTAACACCTTACTCATAGGTATACTTAGGCTAAAGGGATTCATGCATCACAGTGATGAAATGACCACACAAGCGTAGCAATTCAAGCCCATGACAAAGGGCTAAATGGCCATACAAACATAAGCAAATAATAAACAAGCCAAAGCATTACTTGGCACAAGTATTGACTCAAGGGGTTTTGGGGTCATACAAAGCCGCAAAGGATTCAGACATGGCATCAAGGTGGAACAGAACATGCTGAAAAGGCATAAAATTCCATTTAAGCATTGTCCCAAACACTTGGCATGCACAATTCATACATATTCAAGATTGAACGGAAATTGGCCAAAAGAAATTGAGAGCTCAACTTCCCAGACCAAGTTTGGTAGCACAAGTTGAATATTGGGATTTATTTATTTATTTATTTATTTTTCTTTTTAACAATGAAGTTGGTATGAACCGTAAACTTGGACGTCCTAAACTCGATTTCCACTAGGCACATCTTGGGCCACTCACACGGGGTGTTTAGTGCTCTTCGTTACTTTTAGTGAAAGTTAAATGATTCTCATTCAACCCCGATATAACCCGATCCATATGGTTTTGAGGTCAGTATAGACCCGCGAGACTATCAGGTCAAAGGCTCTGTCATTAACACCAAAATTTTTTATCTTTTATTTTTTTTAAATAAGCACAATTTATTCAATATAAATCACGAAGTGGCTTCACATTTTTTATTTTTTTATCGTGTGATGCACTATGCCATGGCCATGGACGTGTGCAGCACCATGAAAGAGCGAGCACTAAAAAACAAAGATCCAGTATGGGGAAATGCAAATTGCAAACCTTAATTTAAATGATTGAAATTATTGTAGGGAGGAGATCTACGGTGCCTCTGGATTATCCACACACAGCTCATTTGCTAGTGTCAACAATGGTTGCATTTATAGTAGTCTGGACTCAAATAATGGGATAGCGCTTCTAAATTAAGAGGTTACCACAATGCGACCATTCCTATGAGAGTATGACTATTCTTGAGAGGGTTCCCTAAAAGTAGTGTGGATCTTGCACTAGTACAGGGCTAATAGGAGCATTAGTAGAAAAATCAAGAGAATAGAATTTTTTACCTTTCGCCAGAGGTAGATTAGTCATTTTGTCCCCATTATGTATGGACGCATAGGTCAAACTGTCTTATAGGTTTTTTTCCCCCTTAGAAAGAACGTTGCTTGTCTGTGTTCTCTATGCCCAAACATAGGGTGGCTTAAAAAGAGAGGCAATGACATCTTGACATAGCGTCTTTTTAAAATTGCCCTGTGTTTGAGTGTAGAGAATGCAGATGGGTAACATTTTTTCTCCTTTATTCTTTTGTTCTTGTGGACAACATTTGTTTTAGACTTTTCAGAAACAAAAAGGATTAGTTTTGATAAGTTGAGGAATATTAATTTCTTAGGAATAAAAGAAAATTAACAAGAATTTAAAAAAACAAAACTTTTTCTACAAAATGCAATATGAAATTGTAAATATCATATTAAGGAAAGTTTTCCCTTACCCATAACCTCTCAATACATGGGATTTGACCCTTCAATTTGTATTAAAAAGGTTATTTCAGAGGATAGCCCCCAAAAGCTCAACTCATAGGTTGACAATGGAAAAGGCAAATGGGGCAGCGGAGTCGTGGAATGAAGAAAATTCATTATTTGTTTGAAAAAAAGATGCGACCGGAGGCTGATTTCATTACCCTTTCTCCTCCAACTTATAACCTTCTAAAGAGGCTCAAAATTTATCAAGCAGGAGTTTTAGTCAGAATTAGTCTACTGTGCCACTGATTTATTGATTTCACCTTCGTAATGACAAATGAGAGTTAATGATGATATTCAATATTTCAAGAGTTTAATTGTATCATATAAGCATGGATAAAGAAGAAGAGATAGTCTCTTTACCTATATTGCATTTCACTCAAAAAAAAAAAAAAAAAAAAGTTTAGAAATCTTTAGACCTAGATATTTATGACGTGCTTGTAAACAACTTTTGGAATTTGGTTTAAAGAAAATATGATATTTTTGTCATTATAAAATTAGTACCAATAGAAAATGCTAACCCAACTAGATGGTCGATTTTTTCTGTTTAACCATAAAATTTTAAAAACAAAATTCGATCTTGTTGGATCACATGGCAGATTGGATGGAGCCTAAATTTTGCGAGTATTCCATTTCCTTTGTTTAACCTAAAAACGACTGTTGCTCATGTAGGACCACATTGCAGATGGAGTCTAAATTTTGTGACAGGTAGATCTTGAGGTCCCTCATTGATATGTAAAATAGCAAAACGCACCAAGCAGTTTGTCAAGTGGCATATTTGAGGTTTGAAAATTCAAGACCATGGGATTGTGCATAAGCATAAATGGACACATATGAAAATGCAAGTCAATACATGAGATGGTATTTGATTATAGGGAAAAAGATACTTGTTTAGGTTAGGTGGGGTGGGGTGGGGTCATGAAAGGCAAAAATCTCACCCTTCTTATGCTTTTGTGTGTATTATCATTGGCCCCCCGTGTTGGTACAAGGGACACACTGCCTTTTTAGGGAACCCTCTTCCTTCATTATATTAGAATCTGAAATTTGATAGATGATTTATCTAGACAATATAGTACTCATCCAACTATCATAATTATGTCATTATTCCACATACAATGAAAATGGCCCATACGAAAGCCAAATCGTTCAAATTAATTTTTCCATTCAAATAAAATTAAGTCAAAAGAGTTGCCTGATGCTAAAATATTATTCCTCTCACATGAGATTCATTATTATTTTCTTTCCTATCATGATTGTTTTTCTCAAAATAAATAAATAAACCATGATTGGGCCCATTTGAATGATACATTTTTCCACACCAACATTGGTATTTTAAAAGAAGCTCCCAAAAATGGCGATGGTAATGGTGATGGTGATTCTACCTTTTAAGACAACTTTCCCTAAAAAGAATAAAGAATAAAAAAATGTAACCGTACTGCAAAGTGAAACCAGTACTACAAGTTACCGGTAAACACTTTGACCATATAGGATTACCGTGCAGGAGCGGTCTCTTGCCTAGACGACTTGCTACCAGAATGTTCATTAACTCATAGTCTCTATCTTAATTCTTAACGGCCAAACGATAAGTTTAATACCGGATGATTCGTGCTCCTTCGTCTAGCGTGTCATCCCTTGAAGCCTCGTCTTTCCCGCGAAAACTTGGGTCATTTTCTCTCTCTCTCCAGTACTCTTCTCTCACTCGCCTGTCATGCCATGAAGAACCAGAACACAATCTTCTCCTGCATCATAAATGTCTTCAGATATTCCCAACAAAGATCAAAATGCGAAACCCATCGATCCAGATTCATCGTCATCAGACCCTCCTGCGTTGGACAATAAAGAATCAGAGACTTCTTCAACCACTAGGACACCGACCACCACCACCACCACCACCAAGGGCAAGCTGAGGAAGATCCCTCCGATCCCAATCCGTCGATCCCACTTCGACAATGCAGAACCCAATAATGGCGATGGTAATGGTGATGGTGATGATGATGTCGATGACGATGTCCGCGACGATGGCATGGGACCTGGAGCGGAGGACGGCTCTTCTTCTCCAATCTTTGCTTCTTCTCTTGGCCTCAATCACATCAGAACTAAGTTCTTTTCCACCCTTTCCCGTCCATCATCATCATCCAATGCTGTTCCCTCCAATCTCGGCATTGATAAGAGCAAGGAAACCGACGGAGGTGGCGATGGTGGTCGTACCAAATGGGATTTTCCCCATCACATTAATCAATCCGTGGAACCAGGTCTGTAATCTTTTTGATTGGTTTTTGATTAATAAATTTGAATAATCGCATTTCTGTTATTTTTTTTTTTAATTGGGTTATTTAGTTGCTGAGAGATCAATTGTTGGGGACATTTTGTGGATAGGGAAAAAGAATCATTGGGCTCAATCAAAATCTTTGAGGTTACCCCATCTTTCCAGTCCAGGGCTTGAGGTAATGAGTTTGTACTTAGTTAAGATTCTTTTAGGTTGGTTCAGAAATGGAGTTACTGGCTGTTCATTTATGTGAAATATGTGCTTTAGGACTTTTGGACAAGCAAGGATATTCAGTCTCCTCGCTTCCAGGCCATAATGCGGGTTACAAGTGGCCGGAGGAGGAAAAGACCTGATGTGAAGAGCTTCTCTCATGAACTATGTTCCAAAGGGGGAGTCCGGCCCTTCCCATTCTGGAAGCCTCGTGCATATGGGAGAACAGAGGTAATCACTTGATCATCTTGATATGGTTTTTGAAATGTTGTCTTTTAAGATTTGTCTGTTATTTTGTTCAATATATTTTTTAAAATTTCTGTGGCATACCTGGTTTTCCCCTGTCAGGAGATTATGAGTGTTATTAGCACAAAATTTGTCCGATTAAAGGAAGAAGTTGACAACGACTTAGGCATTCTGGCTGGTGATTGGGTGAGCATACTTGAAAAGAATGAAGATGCTGATCCCAAATGGAAAGAAATATTGGAGGATTTGTTGGTTGTTGCTCGGAAGTGTGCTAAGATGTCACCAAATGAGTTCTGGTTGAAATGTGAAGGTATTGTGCAGAATTTAGATGATCGCCGTCAGGAGCTTCCCATGGGGACCCTCAAACAAGCCCATACGAGAATGCTTTTCATCCTCACTAGATGCACCCGTCTAGTGCAGTTTCAGAAGGAGGGTGGTTTTGAGGATGAACATATACTTGGACTCCATCAACTTAGTGATCTTGGAGTCTATCCAGAACAAATTTTTGGGGGTGGACGACAGGGTTTCAAGAACTCTCTCAGTGGGAAGGAAGCTAGTGAGAAGCATGCTATGAAGTCAAATGGGCAGGAACAAAGCAGTTTGACTATGTATGAAGATCTTAATGTTAGTTCTGCTGACCCTTCCACTGCGAAAAGTGTTGATTCATCTACAAGCAGGGATAGGATATCTTCGTGGAAGAAACTCCCATCTGCTGCTGAAAAGAACCAGAGCAAAGGCATGGATGAAAGCGATACCCCCTTGAAGGATAAAATGGATGCCTCGCAACATCAAGATAAAACAAAATCAGATGTTGAAGATAATGCTGAAAACATTAATACCCCACAATGCCCTCTAGGAAGTGCAGATCTTTCTTCAAATGAACAAAAAGTTTGCTGGGGTGATCAACAAAATGTAGCATATGAGAATATGATATGTCGGATTTGTGAGGTTGAAATACCAACAGTACATGTGGAAGATCACTCTAGAATCTGTGCCATTGCGGATAGATGTGATTTAAAAGGCTTAACAGTGAATGAAAGGCTTGAAAGAGTTGCTGAAACTCTTGAGAAGATACTGGAATCATTAACTCCAAAAAGTTGTGATACTTCAAGAAGTCCAGATGCATCAAGTGTAGCTGACGTTTTTGATCCTCCATCTCCTAAGCAAAATAGCCTGTCTTGCCAATCTTCTGAACATGAGATTGATTCTGTACCTGAAGCTGTTAATGTTCTTTCCATGAATGATCTGGAGAGTCTGCCCAACTTGTCATGTAAGCCAAATTCTATCATCATGCCTGATCAAGGTAAAGCGCCATCATCAGCAGGGAGCACAACCCCACGATCTCCATTAGTGACCCCACGGACTGGCCAAATTGAATTGCTAAAGTGTGGAAGGACTACAATGTCAGAGCTTGAAAACTTTCAACAGGTAGTTTCTTGTCTTAGTTCCAACTACCCATGACATCAGTTTATTTAGCACCCATGATTTCATTTTGCTGCTTATATTTGCCAGTTACAGTTCAAATGGAGAAAACAATAACACAGTTTCAAATGCAAAGCCCAACTCTTGCCTCATGTATAATGACTAATTTGTTTTACTAAGAAAACCTTCCTAGATAAATTTAACATTATTGTATGCTGCTTTCAACTCCCAAAGAGCACCCCGAATTTTACTTTTTCAACTCTAGCTTGCATGAGACCAAAAAAAAAAAAAATTTAAAATTTTGGGCCTTTTCCCCTCTTTCCGTATATTTTATTATTCAATATTTTTTAGTTGGAAATAATGCTTTCACAGTCCAAGAATAGGTCCTATTTTTGTATTAAATGGGTATTAATTGTGATGGGCTCAACTATAAAACCCAAAAGCTTAGTAAAAATTCTTTTTTCCTAGTCGCATTAGGAGAAATAGTTTTTTTGGTCCTAGTTAGTCTTTAATTCCTAGTCAGTATAGGATTTTTTTTTATGCTGTTTTAAGTCTATACTTGGTTAAATAAGTAGGGGTTTGAGTTGTATTAGGATTAGGCAAGTAGGAGTAAGATTTTGAGAATTCTATACTGCCTATATGAGATTGAATGGAATAGAAATTTGTTTTGGTTTTGCTGATTTTGGCTACTTATCGTTTCAGCACCGGCTGAAGAAATTTCATACACTCATCAGTCTCTGATATGGTCTGAAACTTACCTGTTCCATGACAGTACCTGATACTTATAATGATATATGATGACTTTATCTTTTCAAAAGAAATTTCTTTCAACTCATCAGGTTCTTTTTCTAAAGAAATAGTTTTCTTAGTCATATTTTCAAGAGAGATTAATGGCTTCTTGTTTCTGATTCTGGTGAGTCATGTGATTCCTTAAGTGTAGAAACATTTTCAAACAATCCCTTCAAGGTATATTTTCGAATCCTATTCTTTTGTGCACAATTCTTTAAGGGACTAGTAAGAAATTTAAAAAACATGCATTACCCATTATAAGAGAAATTCTCAATCTTATTTTCATTATCACCATAATATGTATCAAACAATTTATAAACATCATTGTCTAAGTTAGACTTATTTTCTTCACATGGTGAAGAAGGACCCTTTATATCAACTTTACTGATATTAGCATTTTCAAGAGAACTTTCATCAACTATTTCAAAACATCACTTCTATCAATAGTAATAGTTAAGTTAACAAGAGAAACTTTATCAATAAAATTATTATATAAAGGTTTAGCAAGTAAATCAAAATTGCTACTCACTAGCTGTTAGACTCTTTATGAAGAGACCTTGCTCTGATACCACTTGTATGATTGAATGCAACCCAAGGGGGGGGTGAATTTGGTTATAGCAATTTTAAGCAAAATAAAAAAAAAACACAACTAACTAAACAATGATACATGAAAGATAGATGAATATATATATATATATATATCAAGAGCCATATATAATCTAAACAATAACTTGAAAACAAGAGAGTGAAAGGTAGAGATAAATCGAGTAAAAGTAAAGCACGCAAGCGATTTTTAGAGTGGTTTGGATCTGAGATCCTATGTCCACTACCCAGATTGGCCAAACTAGGGATTTCTTCTACCAATGTGATCCCATTCCAATGGGAATGAATCAAGCCTTACACTAGCAGTCCTTAGGTTAGAATCCGGTCCACTGGCCTAGAATTTCAAACTTTGCACACACAGCACAATAGTGAGCAACAAGCTAACACCAAAAACAGTAATAAGACTTCTCAAAAGCCAGGAGCCAAAGACGTTTAAGCACACTTTGATTCTCACAAGAACTTTTTGCCTTTTCTTATATTAATCTCTTTCTCATTTTTTTTTTTTTTAGTTCTAATGACTCAAGCCTTTAAATAGGCAATTAACTAGCTGTTAGAGTCAAACTTGGTTTGCCTGAATTTTCATTTAATATTCAATACTGATATTTGAAATCATTTGGAAAAGCATTTAATTAAATTAGATTTTCAAACTTAGTTTTAGTTCCAAGAAAACAAACCATTAAATCTCTTAAACACTATTTATGAAGCCTAGAGTTCCACCAAGTTGACCACAAAACAGGGTTTCTTTTGGAAGCACTAACACACAACCGTCCATAAGTATGTCTGAGGACTTAGTTTTTTTTTTTTTTAAACCAAAAACTCTATGGAAATTT
>NC_056559.1:36712752-36738670 GCF_013358625.1 Macadamia integrifolia | reverse complement strand
CCAACTGTTGCTGGATGGCAGTCATAAATGCTTGCTGTTGCTGAAGCATTTGTTGCTGGAAAGCTTGTTGGGACTGCTGGATTATTGTAGCAACATCTCCCGGTGTAATGACCGGTGGAGGGTCCGGGAGTGTAGTCATAGGTGGGTTCCCATGTGCCCCACCCTGACCAAGGGTCTCTGGAGGTAGTGGAGGTGAGGTATGCCCCACAGAACGGGACCCCCTGGGATTTTGTGGTCGACCGACCCGACGAGGACCCCGCGAGGTACCTCGGGCATTACTACCGGATCTAGTACGTACCATCGTATCCCTGTACCTGGAACACATCACACACCATATTGATTAAACACCATAGAATTGATTTAGGCACACAATCATATGCCATTACATGAGGTGTTGTAGTGTATGATAGCCTGTAAATAATCATAGCTCAATTCCATGATACAGGCAAAGTCCACAACAGACATGCTAATGGTCCCACTTGACCATAGCATACTAATCATAGGAATACATCCATAGTGACAATCAATGAAATCATTGCTAGAATGAGAGAAGGAAACAAGAAAAGAAGAAAAATCTTTAAAATTCCCCAACTGCCATAACCGGTGGGCTGAATCGGCGGGTAGGAGCCCGCCGGTTATACCCGCCGGTCTTTACTGCCTTAACCGGCGGGTGGCACCGGCGGGTAGGAGCCCACCGGTTATACCCGCCGGTTTTTCCCATGTTAAAACACGAACAGGGCCCTACAGACCCTGTTCAGTCTTGTCTCTTTCCCCATCTCCTTCCTCTTTCTTCCTTTCTTTCTTGGGCGATCTTGGAGGTCTCCTCGGCGCTTCCACTCGCGAGTCTACTCACCCACTCGGTACTTTAGAGAAGAGTCAACTCATCTTCATTCAAGTAAGTTCCTCCTTTTTCCCTTTTCTCAGAATTTCCATTTGGGTGAAATGCATGTATAGACTTTGCCTTAGGTTGTCTTTCCATATTTTTCACCATAGAACAGTCTTTCCATGTGTTTATGATGATTCTACTGTAGTCATTCATAGTTTATAGGAATTTCATCCCTTCATTTGGAGAAAACCCCAATTTGTGCCCTAGGTTTCCAAATTTTGGGGTTTCTTAAATTTTTGATCCTTTTCTCCAATTGATGATTCCATTATGATGCATTTCACTTGCTTTGTGCTTAACATGCTTTAATTTGCATAGATTATCCATTGTGCTTGGAATCCCCATGTATTTTCATGAAAATCCCTATTTTTGGCATTGGTTTCCTTGATTTTCCTCCCATACATGTACTCATGGAACTCCATAGTCTATTTGGGGTATGTTCTTGCATTTCCATCATCCCACTACTATGGCATTTCGTTCTAGACCTGGGGTTTCAAGCTTTTACATCATTGTGAATGAGTTGGTGCATTGGAATCGAATCCTCCCATGTTATTTATGCTCTTTCCCCTTTTTTGTTGTCATTTTACCGTCTTGGCATGTTTCTATGCGTTGTCAACTACCGTGCTTCATGTCATAAGTTTCCTATCGTTCCTAGATTGTCGCCGTTCTGTTTTGCATGAATTTGGTTTTGGACTTCCCTTTCTTAACGCTGCTGTCTTTTCCTTTCTGTACTAACCCTTACTTTCTTTTCTTATTGCCAGGATGTCGTCACGCACCGGCAAAGGACCATCTTCCTCTGGCGTTAGACGTAAGACCACCGCTTCTAAGCGGAAAAGTGCGGAGACCATCTCTTCAGCCCCTCGCACAGGGAGACCTGCACCTGCCCAGTCTGACCCTACAGACTATGATGAGGAGCACTTCCTCAGTGCCGAGGCCGCAGCCAACTGGCCCAACTTCCTGAAGGGGTCAGTGTTGATGGAGAAGACCGTGGTAGTCGAGGACTTCCACAAGGCCAGGCTTCAGGAGAGGTTCTCAGCATTGGGCTAGGACTCTATTCTTCATGTGGACCGACCATGCTACGAGCAGCTCGTCCGTCGGTTCTACTGTAACTTGGAGGTGTCGTATCCGTACGGGGAGTTGACCATCAGCAGCTTGGTGAAGGGAGTGGATATCCAGCTGACAGTAGGCACCTTGTCCAGTATCTTGGGTATATCGGCGGTGGGGCACCGATACTACAGTCCCCCCAGGGGTAGGCCTCAGGGACCATTCATGAGCCTGGAGACACCGGACTTCATCTACGAGACCATCTGCGGCAGCAGCAGTCGCCCAGAGTCCGAGACATCCTTCTACTCTGAGGTTCGTCTATTCGCCCGGTTGATCCAGTTCAACCTGCTTCCCAGAGGAGGTCATCGGAACCAGATGGGTTTCATGGCGGCTTTCATTGCCTTCTGCATCTTCACGGCCGCAGAGGGAGGCGGCGAGCACTTGTGCCTCCCCTACATTATTCTCAGAACGATGGAGCACCACACTTCCCACCCAGAGGATGGAGGATTCCCTTATGGCAGGATCCTCACTAGGATCTTCGAGTTCTTCGGGGTGGATCTGAGCGGTGAGGAGGGAAAGACTCCGGCTGATAGGTTCGACCGGAGGAACCTCTTGAAGATGGGTCTTCAGACCCTCATGGATTCACCTCCTAGATCAGGAACTCAGAGAGGTAGGGGTAGGAGGGCTGCCCCTATGGAGGATGTCCCCATGGAGGAGGAATCCAGTGAGGAGGATGAGGACTACGTTCCTCAGGACGAGGAGGAGGATCTGATGGGTTGCAGCATCCCTGAGGAGGCGCCTCAGGAGTCGAGAGGTCCTGGTCCTAGTTCTTCTAGAGCTACAGCCCCACCACCTGGGAGTGGTGCTTATGACTTTGAGGGCATGTCGTCCTCTATGCGGGCCTTACAGGATGGCCAGGTTCAGATACTGAGGCGGCTGGACGAGATTGCCTCCAGGCAGACCACCTTGGAGGATTCCTTCCTTAGGCTGGGTCAGGACTTGGACACCAGGGCCAACGCTATCTCAGCAGACTATGGCCGGCTTCGGAGGGAG
The DNA here is from genome assembly GCF_013358625.1 of Macadamia integrifolia. NCBI lineage: Eukaryota > Viridiplantae > Streptophyta > Magnoliopsida > Proteales > Proteaceae > Macadamia > Macadamia integrifolia. Next base: position 36,735,690 of record NC_056559.1, on the reverse strand, counting down.
GTACGGCTGGTGAATGCGAGGTTCGATTATTACGATCACCGCTTCGACGTCAACTCCAGGCCCCCAGCGAACGTGGTGATCATCGACGACGATGACGACGACCAGTGAGGGCTTGGCTCGCCCACACTAGCTGTTTACCCGTTTTCTCCTTTTTTGTAGACATTGTATATTTATTTATTCTCATTCCTTGTATATGTATTGTAACTGGTTTCATTTATGGAATAAAATATCTTTGGATAGTGGATTTTTGTGGTGATTTCATATGTGGAGTGCTTGTGTGATTTTGTTGTGGTGTATTGTGCCATCTGTGATCTTTGTTATATTTATTATCTGTTGTTTATCAGGTATTTGTGTAAAATTTTTGGAAATCCCATTTTACGCCGTTATGCTGCCGAAATTTCGTCGAAATAGTACTTTATAGGTTATAGTTCCAATCTAATTACCTTTTATCTACACTCACGCATGCCATGAATGCAACTTATAATATAACCCCATTTTTATACTTCCTTTCTTTGACTTTTAATCTTTAAAGCTTTTATATTAGCCCAACCCCATTTTCCTATTATAGAGTCTACGGGATTCTAATGGTATGCTGTGAGTGGAGCAGAGCATCACCGCTCTGATACCACCGTTTGTCACACCCCGTTCACACTGAACTGGAGCGGTGACCGAGTTAACACCGGTTAACCCAAACCTGCCAGGATCATCAGATACTGTATTCCACCACAGCATACACACACTAACATAAATTCATCAGATCAGCGGAAGACTAAGTTTTTACCTGTGAATAAATCTCATATACTTGATACCCGAATTGTGATACAATAAATATATACATTTGGGCCCGAAGGCATGATATATACACAAAAAGAATAAAATTCAAATATCAAGTATATACAGGAAGTCATCAAAAACCATCAGAGTACACAGCTCGGCTCGGTTTCAAGGCTGGAGCTCAGCTCGGCATCAGGGTTGTGCCCAGCTCGGCATCATATAAAAGAGCTCAGCTCGGCCTCGGAAGTGGAGCTCAGCACGGCCTCCAGGGTGGAGCTCAGCTCGGCCTCAAACTGCTGTCCTGCAGCACAGCTCTCGCACGAGCAGCCTACGCCGTGCTCAAACTCCTCAGGGGTCCACCAGTCCTCTTCAGAAAACTCGACTGTGGGACCCATCCCCTGTTCCTCAGATGTATGACCTGCAAAATCATCTAAAAAGGGGGTGTACACGTGGAATGAGCTCACTAGCCCAGTAAGTAGAGAGGTGGACCACACACCACAGTCCACACATCACAACACATCATATGCACTACATGCCATGCTATACATTTTAATTCACATCCACCTAAGCAACATTACTAAGTCTTTGGTTTTAGTGCTACTACAACCACAGTGCGCGTATACTCCGGGTACGAGCCGCGAACTCCCTCCCGCGATACGCCCATAGGGCTGTTGGAGAAGTCCCACCGTGAGTACTCGGAAAAGTAAAGACAATGCCGTCCACCGGCTCTCAACAGAAATGTAAATAACTGAAATAAAGGTGCTGACTCCAGCAATTTAAAAGCAGTACGATTGGCCCTCTTGAATGTACCACCGGGGTTGCCGGTTGTCCTACATGACTCGCCGGGCGTAATGCCTAACCACCACAGTGTCCGACAACCGCGACCCCTGCTTCCCCCCAAATGGCAACCCAACACCTTAACCCCTGTTGGGAAGGGTCGTAGCACGGGATGGTGAGAATCCTAATACCGCATGCTCCTATATGTAGTACAACTGCATAGTGCCTCCGTGTCCCATACCACGGGCCACCAATGCATTCGTTTCCAAGCCGACCACGGCATCTAGTCTATCAATGCATTATGCAACATGATGTCCACATTCAACATATAAACATCTCATTCAATTGGCATTTGAAAAGTAAACATAGCATATATGCACATCAATGTGTGGAATGACTAATCTATATAGCATATTCATGATGACATGACTAGATTAGATATAGTTATATGAATGCCAAACAAATGCGTTGAAACAAGGCCAAACGTCCTCTCTCCACTTACCTGTAGCGTACAAGGATTCCCGTTCGGTACGGGTGAGATCCGGAGCGAATCGGGTAGGATTTGGTGAACCTAACATAATTGAGAGGAGTTAGTACTTCACCATTTTAGAATCAAAATTAATGAAATCCGATGTCAAAATCGTGTTTAGAACGTCAAAAGAAGGCCACACGTCCGATTTGGGTTCGATCGGACATAAGGATCACCTTCGGGGCCACACAGGTGGGTCAGACAGGTGGGCTGTCTACCCACCGGTTATACCCACCGGTTATGACCAGCGGGTAGGTACCCGCCGGTTATACCCACCGGTTGTACCCGCCGATTTGGCCAGGGACCCCCGCCTTCTCAGGTGGGTACCCTCAGGCGGGTAGGTACCCGCCGGTTGTACCCACCGGTTTTGGCGGGAAAGACCTTGTTTCTTCCCCATTTTCTCCATTCTTTGGGGAATCAAATGGGGCTTTTCCCCACCCATTCTTTACACCTTCAAGGTCCTATAGGATGGTTCTAACCTAGATCTAGGTTAGATTCAAGTGAGGGAAACCATCTTACCTTCTTTGCCCAAAAATGACTTCAAACCCTTCAAATCACTTCCAACTCACAATGCTTCTTCTACCTTGTCAATATCTCTTCAAATCCTTCAAGATCAACACATAAATCACCTATTAAACCTTAGATTCATCATTTCAAAAGGTATTTACAAGATCTCAAGAAACCATACTCGAATCAAGGGTTTAAAGCTTGGGTATGGTGAACGTTCATAAAACCCAACTTTTCTTACCTCCAACTGTAGATCTAGAGTTGAAGATTACTCTCTCGGCACCGGAATGGCAAGATCTAGCTTCGGCGCCACTGAAATCCTTCCTTTCTTCCTCTTCCTTTCTTCTTCCCTTTCTTTTCTCTCTCCTCTTTACTTTTCTCACCAAACGTACAAGGATAATAAATGGAAAGAAAAGAAATCATAAAGCCTTATATACTATTCCTAATTAAGTGAATAGTCTTGGATGGGTCACTCAGGTGGGTGGGTGTACCCACCTGTCCTACCCACCTGAGAGCCAAGACTTGGGATTTTGACAGGGTTCGGACCTCGGCGCGAACCCCACCCCAAGCATACGATGTAGCATACGTATATACCTTAAAATATGGATATAATACCTGTTTTATCCGTACATAGCCTTATGGTAGGTGCACGTACACGGTTTGGGCACTCCCGTCTCTTCTGGCACTGGCTCGGACTTGTCGGGCCAGCCGGTGTTTAAGGTCACCCGTGCCATCATAGCCCATAAGGAACCCGCTCTAATATCCTCTGGCTTGGTTCCTGCATGGTTAAACCAGTTCAATCGCGAAATCAGACCGGGCTTAAGAAGCGGGGTATTACAGATCATCTCTAACAAACCTTGCAAAACTTAAGCCAATCCAGCCGTTGCTGTGGCTGCTGGCCCCATGTCCTGCGGCTGTGGCCTATTTCTTTGATAGCTATTGTCTTTACGCTAGGGATTTATAGCTCAAGGGGATTTGTGAGTTCATGGAATTGGAGCAGTATGATGACCCATACAATTGTGAGATCAGGCTGGTTAGTTCGCTTCATTTCTCTTGCATGGTCTAAAATTGTTCGAAGAAATTATGAAAAATACTAACAGAATGAGCACAAAAGAACGACTAACTCATGCAAGGGGGTAGCACCGTTGGTGAGCAACGAACTTTATGTGTTTATGATGTACCAAAGTTGATGTTTGCTTTGGATAAATATCGCTGTACAATATTCTATTAATATAGGTGGAAGAGATGATCAACATTGTATTCACTTCCTATAAAACAGAACATCTAGTGAGAGTTATCTAAAAACTTATTATGAATATATAATTTATATTTTAAAATTTTTCACATCCACTCACCGATGAAGATTCTCTGATATTGGTAACTCAACGGATTAAGAATTTTAGAGATATCCATTTTCATACCTATGTCCATTGTGTAATTTTGACAAGTGGAAGGAATGAAAAATAATGAAAATTTCTATCACTTGGCGATTAATCTCACATGGACTATCCTTATGTGTGATGTTGGATAAGCTATGAGATCACCCTTTTCGATCACACTACTTGGCTTGATCACAACTACTAATTTTAAAGAGAATCAATATGAGAAACGCTAATCATACTATTAAATTGAGAATTCATAATTGAGTTGGTTCATAAAGGGAGGAAGAGAGTCTCTCCTCCATTATAGTTTCATCATTGAGTGAATTTCTTTCATCAGGTAATGACGGGTTCAAGAATTGCATTTCATTGGTGGATTTTGCTGTTGTGAATATCAAGTTAATCCCAATCTCTATCTATTATTTGATTTGTAACGAATGCGAGGAGATGCTTAGGATAAATATTGATATGGTAATCTACATATCTTTTTTTAAGTAGAAGATCAAAAAAATATTATATTATAAAAATAAAGATGTACAAAATTTAATGTCCAGGAGTCATGATTCTAAAACTCAAATCAGATCAGTCAATCTAACTAGGCTGGATTGGATCGGAATTGGCCTTGTCCGATCCCCAATCCGATCCCATTGGGTAAGACCCAAAGGTTAAAACGTAATAAAACTGATTTTTATTAAAAAATAAATAGGGGTAATAATCTATCTGATACCATCCCATCTGAGCCGATCTAGATTGATGTTGGATCATTGTCTGCCTTGACCAATCCTAAGATCCATCCCAAGTTTTAGAACCTTATCAGGCATACCAAGACGGGAAAATACAAATCAATCTCAAGAATCCAACTATGATATTGCCATCAGCAGACCAAAAGATGATACCATTATCTAAAAGATTTACCTTCAACATTACCATCAACAGAATCCTTGAAAAAATAAGAGGCTAGGCAGCTTCCCTAGCTGTCCAGAAACCCCATCTCTCCCTCTCCTGCTGAGGTGAGCGTGTTGTCCATGTCTCTTGCACAATACAATCCTACTTGCACAGCGTGCCAGCTTGTCTGTATGAGAAACGTTGTTCTCTTCTCAAATGTGTGCTGTACGTGCCCATGGCTTCACCAATATCTTCTCTCCTTTGTGCATTGCAGCATTAGCCAAAGATAACATGGCCATGCTTATTATCTTCTGATTAATTTATGGACTAATGGTATATAACTGCAGAAATATTCTCAACACCCACTTGTTAAGAACACATTAGTAGAGTTATATTGTCTAATCAATGGTTCCTCCCAGTTTATAGAAAGATAGGAACTAAAGTTTGACCTTAGAGAACCGCGCTCCAGTCCTTAATTGACCCCTGAAAAGAAATATTCTAAGAAAGACTACCAAGTCATACATATTCATCAAACCTGCAAGCCAGTATTGGTTATAAATGAATAAAAGAACTGTATAAATCTTATTCTCATTCTCAGTGTATCCTACATAAAGTTGTCTTAAACCATTTTCATAGGGGGTGTCAAAACCTAGCCCGATTCGATAAAACCAATCGAAACCGACCGATGAAACTAGAACCAAATCAAACCGATCATTATTGGATTGGTTTTGGACTGAGGTATGTTGGGACCAACTGAAAACCGGTCCAAACCGAACCGACCAATTACCAAACCGAATAAAACCGATAAAAAAATAAATGATTATGAGATTATAAATTGGGGAATTGACCATCCATTTTTTACAATATGAGAGAAATTTTTTTATTGTAAGGTGAATTGTTACAAATCATTAAATATTAGGTTATGAATAGAGAAATTGATTTGTAAATTGTAATAATGCTTCCATTGATTTCTTTGTTCACTATAGAAAACTAGTCGGATATTTAAATGAATGATTGGATAATATGGTTCATTTTGTGATTCCAATATTAGTTATCTTTAGTAATTTGTTATCCATTGGTTTTAATATTAGTTATATTTCCCTTACAATGATAAACCATGATTTAATCATAAATTTAAAGTTTTTTTTTTTTTTTTTTTTTGGGGTCAAATCTTGTCATTGTAAGTGATGAATGTAAGATTCATTATGGTTCAAGCCCAATAATAAGCCGATCTAAACCAATATTAAACCGATATTGAAAAATGAAAATAAACCGAAACCATACCAGACTGAAACCGAAACTGACCGAAAACCGAAGTTCCTTAATGAATTGGTTTTAGTCTCCCTCATTCCTAGACCGAAACCGATTCAACCTGACCGAAACCGAATCAGACCGTCCAATTGACACCCTTGATCTTCAGATGCATCTCAATTTCAGTTTCTATCTTTAGAGAAGAAGCAATTGTCCCTATCTACCAAAGAAGAGAGAAGGATACTAAGATTTTGGGTTGGCGTATATGGCCAATTTAGGAGGTCTTTTCTTTGCACTTGTCATCTCTCTGATTGCACTCAATCTGAACTCTGTAGATGCCACATTTCCAGAGAATGTTTACTTTACATGGGGAGGTAATCAAGCCCAGATTACAGGTAATGGTGATGATCTTGAGCTTCTGCTAACCAATTGGTCAGGTATGTTCCTCTTATCATAATAACTATATACCAATGTCTTAATGTCATCTTCAACATTAATTGTTCATGATGGCTTTTGATTTCATATGTGACAAGACTAGAATGGCTATTGATTTCATACTGTTTCTTTCATTCTTTAGATCCTACTTTGTCCAGCACTTCAAATTGAAGAATGAAAATCAATTTAATCCTAATATGGAACTGATCCCTATTGAGTAACCAAAATGCTTAATCTACAAGTCGACTCAGACAATAATCGAAACATTTCTTGGCTGATTTCTCAGTTGAGTCACCTAAAAAATTATGTGAACTCAACTAGAGTTTTAGAATAGAGAGAAAGTTTAACCAGTTCCTCACAGGCTCAAATAAATTTGTAGTAGCATTTGATATAGATTCTGTCTTAAACCCTAGATGGCATTAGGCCACATGTGGCAAAAATGGAAGTAAAATATAATGATCCACTCCCCCCCCCCCCCCCCCCCCCTTTAAAAAAAAAAAAAAAACTGGTTATCCTGATTCCTTGAAGAATTGTCCAAAGAATATTTGAGATGCATTTGAGAAATGAACTTGGAATCTGTAATGTCATTGTGCTCAATCTCTTTCTCAGACCTTTAAAGAAATAGTCTCACTAGTTAAGGCATCATCTCCTACCCTGCTAACTATATTCCTTGGGAATTCTGCTGGCACTGTTACAGCCTACTATGTAATTAACCATATATTTTAGTATGTGAAACCCAAGTTTCATATTTTCCTCACACATGAAATCTGACTAAATTCCATTATAAATTATGTGCTATTGTCTTCAACCGGTGACAAGCATGATGAGATAGACTTTGAGTTTTTGGGTAATTCATCAGGAGAGCCTTACACTGTCCACACAAATGTCTTTGCTCAGGGTGTTGGAAGCAAAGAACAGCAATTTAAACTTTGGTTTGACCCAAATGCGGATTACCACAACTACAATATACATTGGAACACAAGTGAAATTGTGTAAGTTTACCCACTAGGACCTGTCCAAATTGTTTGTTTCACTGCTTCAAAGTCCATCACCATCATGTTTGCTCTTGTTTCAGGTGGTTTATTGATGGGCTGCCAATCCGAGCATTTCGGAACTATGAGAGTAAGGGCATTGCTTACCCAAACAAGCAAGGGATGTGGCTTTATGCCAGCTTATGGAATGCTGATAACTGGTGCACACAAGGTGGGCGTGTGAAGATTGATTGGAGCTGTGCACCTTTCAAAGCTGGATTTAGAAATTTTAGGCCAAGGGCTTGCCAATGGAATGGAGAATATAGCATCATTGAATGTGCTGCTATCACCCCTTACAACTGGTGGACATCTCCTGTTTACAGCAAGTTAAACGACAGTCAAATTGGTCAGATGAATTGGGTTAGAGACAACTACCTGATCTACAACTACTGCACTGATTATAAGAGATTCAACTGGAATATGCCCACTGAATGTTATTTAGAGGAATATTAGAAGTAAGAAAAGAATTTCTGTATTGTTTGAATCATTTTGGATCCAAAAGAGATGAATAAACTATTAGTGCCCCCTTTTGTTTGAATTATTTCTACTTACAAATGAGGAATAAATTCTCTATTATTGGCTGTATGTTCCCAACATTGTAGTTAATACTGGTAAAAAAAAATTATTTTTCATGTTGCAGATCAAATTTTTTTTTTTTAACCCTGAATTCTTGTATTAGAGACTGAAATTATATGAAAAATCATGTTCTTTTGATCCAACAGTTCTATAATGCTGGTGTATAAGTTCCATCAAAAGAGTTTCTATGCAAGCAGTGAAGTTTGTAAGAAACTGAAACTGAAGGACAAGGGTAGTGGAACTTATCTCCTTATACGATCAACAACATCGCCATGCTGTTGAAAACGCCTCCGTAACCTAGCTACTGGTGTCAGTTTCAAAGAGTGTTTTCTAGTTTCTCCCTGTCTCTCAAGTGCAGGTGCAGAAAAAGATGGTTATTTTCTGCCATGCTTGATGAAGCTACAGACCCTTCTCTTATACCATAATGATGCAACCCTATTCTTTCCATAAAGAAAATGAGTGTTACAACTCTCATACTCATTTAATTTGGGGGTTACAATTCCCACTTAATCTCACTTAATATAAGGTTACAATTCTCATTTAATATGTGTTGATGTCGCAATTTAGGCCAACATTTTCCCACTTGGCCTATATTGCCACATGCCAAGAAATTTTCTGCGAACTTTAATATATAACCATACTTAAACATTGAAGTTCAACCTTTATGGACTACTTGATGTTCAAAATGAAAATTTAAACCCACATGCCGTGGCGATATATGCCCAAATATGTAGGCAACTAATTCCATTTATTTCAATCCTTTCCAATATGAAATCTTTATATAGTGATTCTCAACTTTATAGAATCAATGCCGTGTTTTATTCGGAGTCCAAAATTTATTGCCTTTTGTCTGTATAAGCTTCCATTATTTCAAATTTTATTTGAATAAACCTAATAAATGACAAAAAACAAAACAAAAAACAAAAAACAAAAAAAATTAAGGTCAAAATCATAAACTATATATAGCAATGTCTTAGTAAACATCAGGCGCATAATAATTTGTATAGTCCTTATGACCCATACGATCCCTATATGGTTTTGAGCCCTTTTATGGAAAGGTCACCAATCATTTCCTTAGTGAGCAATATGTTCTATTGCTACTCAAAGATCCCAAACAACTCTTTAACAACAAAAATACTTCATCGCATGAGTGTGTCAACTCATGAGTACATGTAATTAGAGAGTAAACGATTGTAGTATTGTCACAGAATTGCTTTAAATATACAAAACAACCTTTAGATTTTTGATAAAATTCTTTAACCATAATGCCTAGCACGTCACAACTTCTGCTTCCATAATAGATGAAGTTGTCTCAGTTGAATCTTTTTAATATTCCCACTATGAAAGCAACACCAGGTCTTGTGTAGACCTGAGGGTACATAAACTACCTATTAAGACGCATTAGAATATTCCTCCTTAAAATTTAACATTTAGGAATGTCATTTTATCATCAATTTGATGTAGTTCATCAAGATCATAATGAGCTACTAGTGCCATGATAATTTACAAAGAATCTTTTTTTAAAACATTTTCTGACTCTTGATGATCTCTTTACACATATTGGTTCAGCAACAACTTCACTTGCGTATGCGAGAGTGGTAATTAAGACAGACAGAGTCATTTGAACTCTATCTTCCATGACCATGCATTTCCATTGTTGTATTCATCCTAAAACAAATTGGCATTTCGAGATTCCAAAATTGTGAAACACTCAAATATTTATGCTCAAATTAATTTATGCTAAATTTCAGTAACAAATTAAAGCTCATTACTACTTGCTTTGTAGGCTGAAGTTGCAACTCACAATAATCAACATCCATACTAATCAGATTCTCATGCACTGAAAACTTATATTGAAGTTAAAACTAATATTCAGCTCTAAACTAAGGCCTATTGCAACTTTTTGAGGGGCTAAAGTTGCAACTTGCAATAGTTGTTCATTTCTAAAGCTAATATTCAGCAACTTTTAATTTAGATTTCGACTATTTACATATGATTGTCTGTACCAAAATAAAAAATTACATATGATTGTCCATTCTTTAACCTTTATAGACATTAGGATATTGTGACAATTTCCAAGTCTCTTTACAGACAATCTTGTAATATATTGCATTAAGAACCCATAAAAGGTAATAAATGTCATTAAGTATTTCATATGTGAGTGACATATGGGTTCAATTAGTTCAAATATTGAGTCAAATGGGCTAACCAAAATGCCCAATAACTTGGTGTAAAACAATTTTGATTATTTCCTATTCTTTTTAACTTTATGGGCTTTTAGAATGTTGTGGTTGTTATTTTACACCTTTTGATGACAATTTTGTGCATAAAAAGCATCAAAACCCAAGTCCGAATCAAGTATTCGTACGAGTTTGATCCATATTTGGAATTCATTTAATCTCTCTTTTTTTTTAATTAGTTTTTATTTTCAATGGAATCCAAACAAAACCCCCATCCCTTACTTTTTTTTTCTAGTCTCCTTTTGCATGTTGGGGATAACCGATTCCCCCAACCACTTGTTGGAAGTGGCTTGGGTTTTGATCTTGGTTGAAGGGACCAGAAGCACATCGGCACTGGAGAGGACAATGGTATCTTTTACTGTCGATTTTTAGGTGAGGAGTAAGAAGGATGGATATACAAAGACAATCGTTCCTGATTTCCCTTCAACCACCCTTCTCGCCTCCAATCTTACTCCAGTTATTGATCTTTTCAACCGTCGATCTTGCATCTCGGAACAACTCCAAGACGCCTCAAGATAGATCGACTTTGTTGAACTCATGTCTGTGGTGATGGGTGGTGTTGTGATTGGTGTTGTGGAGGGCAGAGAACTTCTAGAGATACCAAAAGTGGTCACCCAAGGACTATCGATGGAGAACCCTTTTACAGGAGAGACGGTTGAAGCTTGTGTTTTTCGTTTCGGACTATGCCCAACCATCACTGATGGATACTCAGCCGTCAAAGGCATTAGTGTTATAACTCCCTATGGGTTTGAGTTTGAAACCCTATTGAGGAAACCACACAGGAAAAACAATAACACGAATCTAATAAAATTATGGAGGATCGATTTGTACCTTTCACCTAGTATGCTGAAGATGATTGATGTTGGTCACTCCCACTTTCGCTCTCTTGGCTTGGCTATGGATCTTCTACAGCCCCTTAAATCTCCTTGGTTCTCTCACTTTAGTGGTGAAGTGGGGAAGAGTGAATAATGGCTGTAGGGACCCAAAACCTAGTATTTATAATACTGACCTGCACTCAAAACCCTAAACCACAACGGGTTGAGCCAGCATATCCCTAGGCTTGAGAGTGGACCGAACCGGTTCATGCAATTTGACTCTCACCCATTTAATCAACCTGAATAATTAATTTAGCCCATAAATCCAACAATCTCCCACTTGGGCTACATTAGTTATAAGGATGTCTTTTAAATTGGTGTGGCCATAAAATCTTATTACATTAACCACTCTTACTGTGATTCAGTTGAAAAACCACTCACATCGAATAACAGTAGAAGATACACCTCAATATACGGCATACAACTTTCTGTTATTACAAACATAAGTAAGTTTCTTAACACGAATCAATGTGGGATACCATCATAGAAATATTGACATATCCTCAAATTACACTGTTGTCATTCTATGTAGGTCCTTAACTGAAATATTAACCTTCACTGTGGTAAATCGCCTTTGATCTGTGGTTAATATCTAACTGTGGCCTTCCGCCTATAAACTGTGACAAATATTGCCTATGAACTGTGACAAATACTGTCTTAAAATGTGGCAAACATTACCTTTTGAACTGTGGCAAAATATTGCCTATAACTAAGACAATTACTGCCTATAAAAACATTCTCAAATGAAATCATAAACCAAATATCTCAAGAAATAACTGTGCATCAAACTTAACCATAATTCATCAAACTATGCCCCAAAACATACGAGCTAAGGTTCAAAACATAAACAAATACTAAACAAAACCAAAGCTCCCACTAATCAAGCATTTTAAATAACTGTATGTAAAGAAATCCTAACTACTTGATGGGACCAAATTTTACTTGCTCTCAATTGCTAGTGATCATTCTATCTCACCCTTTCTTGGTATCATCCTGCTTATCAGCCCCATAATTCTTCCTCTTCTCTAACCATTTCTTGAAAATAAAATAGTCCTTCTTCACATGTCCTTTCTTATGGCACCAGAAACACTCTACGTTGTTGGTATTCTCTTCATCCTGAGCCTTTTGAGATGTGTCAAGTTCTTGAGAGCTATTAGTCCTGTCATATGGCTTGACGCTTCCTCTGTTGGAAAAATTTTTGTTCCTTCTACTTGGTCCACCAGAAGATCCCTTGTGGAAAGTTGCATGTGCACTCTCATACCTAGTTTGTTTCAATTTTTCTTCCTCTTGAGTGCAAATGGAAATGAGCTCATTTAGACTCCAATCGTCCTTCAGTGCAATGTAGGTAGATTGGATAACCTTATACTGACTAGGGAGGGTATTCAGTGCAATGTGTACAATATATTCTTCATCGATCTGTATTCCAAGATCTTTAAGTTTACCAGCATCAGTAGCTACACCCAAAATGTATTCTCTAACACTCCCACATCCATCATACCTTGTATTCATTAGCCTGGTCATCAATGTGGTTTTCTCAGCTTTCTTATTGTGTTGAAATCTAGCTTTAATAGCATCCAGAAATTCTTTTGCAGTATCTTTGATCTCTATGTTCCCATGTATAATTTCAGGAACTGCCTTTTTTAAAATCAGTATGCACTTTCTGTTTGCTTTAATCCATTTCTTAAACTTGGTCCTTTCAGCACTTCTGCTCGAGTCTGTGAGAGGCTCAGGTTTAGGCTCCCTAAGTGCCAAGTTTAAGTCAAGAAGACCTAAATACAATTCTAATTCCTCCACCCACTTTTGATAGTTGTTACCAGTGAGTATTGGGATGGAAGATACATAACTTGAGGGAATGGTCATCTTACTACAGCAGTAACAACAACACAATACATGCCAAATATCAAAATATAAGTCATAATATAAAAGCATGTAATACCATCAATATATTTTAAATAAGAGTTACAACTAAAAATGTATCCCTATCCTTTGGGACAGGAATTAGCTGATGCTCTTATATTCTTCTTTTAACTGTGAAAACAACACCAACTTTGGAATTCAATCACCTTTGGACAAAAGAACTCTAAATTCAATGTCCCTTTTCTGAAATGTGGATGATTATCCTCAAACCTTGATGACATAACCTTTAGGAAAGTATCACCTTTACTGTTGGGGAAGATACAATCGAACTGAATGTACCACTTTTGTGGGTTTCACTCAGTTCTATCATATTTTTCCCATTGGAGATGTATATCTTTATGTTCAAAACATACATATAAATATGTCACTAGGACAACAATAACCATACAAGAGTCACAACCGCAACTACATTCCTATCCTTTGGGCTAAGAATGCACTGGTCCTCTTGTAAATTCATATTTACTGTAAAAAGAACAATAACTTTTGAAATCCCCTCACCTTTGGGCTTAGGAACCTCTAGGTTACTGTCATTTTCTTAACTTTGGTGACATCACCTTTGGGCAAATGTCACCTACATTGCTACCCTGTGGAAAATCATAAAATAACAAGATGTACCACTTTAGTGGATTCCACCTCATCCTTTCATGGTTTTCTAAAGATTACTTTGCAGCTAAGAATGAGCAGAAGCTTACACCCTTTTCCATATTAACATATCTCAATTTAAAAACTTTTCTCAATTTCATGGTAACCAATAACATATATATTTTTAAAGCATTGATTTATGTCATTTTGTTTCAATGATTGAAACTAAATACAACATAAAATTTCAAATAAACATGTCATATTAAAAATTAGATCATTAAATGTGGCCCGAAACAAGGAATCCAACGTAAAAAATAGATTTCAATTTGGCCTTAAAACGAACCTTTAAATGAAATTTAAAGTAGTTTAAATAAAAACCCAAAATGAACAAAAACCAAACAAGCCTTTAAGGTTTTTTTTTTTTTTTTAATTTTAAGAAGTCAGCCGCCGCCTTGCAACTGTTCTGCAGGTTTTTTCCTTTTTTTTTAGAAATTTTTTTTTTCTCTCCTCCGACATCCAGTTACCAGCGGCGTGTGCCGGCACGTTCGGAGGTTTTCGGTGACTTGCGGCATACCACCGCGACCGTCTTCTTGTGATCTACAACTTTCATGAAGAAAGTTTTTCCATATAGGATCTTTAAGTGATGGTAAAATTACGATTTTTATGATTTTCATGATTTTTAATCAAATCAGGTTTTAAGTAATAATCAAAATCCTCATGTATGAGAAAAATTCAATCGATTCTTGTCCCATGTGGTTTGTTCTAATACCACTTGTTAGAACTCCCTATGGGTTTGAGTTTGAAACTCTATTGAGGAAACCACATAGGAAAAACAATAACACGAATCTAATAAAATTATAGATGATCGATTTGTACCTTTCACCTAGTATGCTGAAGATGATTGATGTTGGTCACTCCCACTTTCGCTCTCTTGGCTTGGTTATGGATCTTCTACAGCCCCGTAAACCTCCTTGGTTCTCTCACTTTAGTGATAAAGTGGGGAATAGTGAATAATGGTTGTAGGGACCCAAAACCTAGTATTTATAATACTGTCCTGCACTCAAAATCCTAAACCACAATGGGTTGAGCCAGCATATCCCTAAGCTTGAGAGTGGACCGAGCCGATTCATGCAATTTGACTCTCACCCATTTAATCAACCCGAATAATTAGTTTAGCCCATAAATCCAACAATTAGATCCACGGGAAGGCCTTCCATCGATGATGCTGATGAGATGGTGGTCAAAGTGGATGCGCTCAAACATGGATTGCATGCATACTGTGACACTCCTCTTTGTCTTCCTACAATTGGGTCAGATGTTTGTCTGGAATGGGAGTGGGTTACCAAGGAAGGCTGTCTGGCACGCGGCTCAAAGATCGGGATTTATTATTTATCTATGCTGATGTGTTACCCTACTCTGTCAACCTCATGACTCTATCCTGTTTGAAGGAAAAACTCTTTATATCGTTGTCCTATGTTTGCTGGGCTTTAAGCTCTTTTTTTAAACAACTACCTAGCTTAGTTGGTGAGTTGTGATGTACAAAAATCTCATGCTTACGAGGAGATATCAAGTTCGAGCCTCCTTGTTGTGACCTATTTCCCTCCCTTACCTATAAAAAATAAAATAAATAAAATAAAAACTCTTTTTCTAGGGTTATTGGTTTTTTCCATTCCCTATCCAGAGTCCTCGACTGGTCTCATCAATGACATATAAAAACAAGACCTCATGACATTCCTTGGTTTTTTTAACCATGCTGTGTTTGAAACCTTATGCCCCACATGTCTTTCTTTTCTCGGGTTTTGGCTAGTTTATTCTATTTTAATTGAATGAACTCTGTTTAAAAGTAATAATAATAATTTACAAGGCTTCATGACATTTCAAAGCATGATAAATACTTAAAAGAATCATGGTGACATATGTAGTGTCTCATAATTTTGTGTAGTCACAAACCGTAAGGCACTTGATCCATATAAAAACTCTTCTTGTGACGTTTAAAATTCAAAGCTCCAGTGACATTTAAGAGAAATTATGCGAACACTTAAAACATCATAACCATGATAGTACAGAAAACCAACCCCCTAACCGTCGTGGGAGTACAGAATCTCGTCCTCTTAAACTCTCATGGGGTTACAAAATATAGTTCTCCCATAGAAAATATGGTTCTAAACCATTCGTCCTCAAACTGATTTTAAATCAGTAACAAAATAGGAAATCAACAGGTTCTTAAACTAGCAACCAAACAGCCCCTTAATAATGAGCCAAACAGACCATTTATGAAATTTACTGAGTCAACTCAGTCGATTGGGTTGACTAGGATCAGCTGGCGCATCATTCATGGGTTGTAGAGTCAGGTCTCCATTTTGCCTGGTCAGACCTATTCTGGTTACTGGGCTGGGTTGGATTATTTTATTTTGCGCCACACAGATTAATGGCTTCATATGGGTCACATTTAATGAATAAGGTCATGATAATAAGGCTAAATCCATAACCTTGACCATCAAAACTTTATTAATACAATTTTAAGATTTTTTACTTGTTTATACATGGAATCATAACCCATGATACACATCATAACAAAACTTGTGTACACCATGGCAAAACTTAGAGGGGTCTCAACTGATTGGTTTTCCTCCAGCCTAATTTGGCCACATATTTCATCAATTTAAGACCATGCATCGTTTCCATTCGTTTAGGTAATCAGACTTTGTAGGCTTATGATATAGACATAGACACGTTTCTATTCAATCAAGCAATTACCAATCCATAATCGGACAATATGCAATTGGCCTTTAAAATTGATCAATCATGCTATAAACGGATCATAAACAAACCATAATCGACTAAATGAGCTTAAACAAGTTAATTGAGCTTTAAATAATCGGTTATTGATAGGCCACAATATTCACCACTAATGGACAATGACGCTTGATTATTAATTGGCCGATGTTTGAGCCCACAAATCTAGTAGTCCATTAGGCCAGTCTCGGGCTTCATACAATTGATTTTGGTTGGACCTATCGGAGCGGGCAACTTTTGACACCCCTAGGAAAACTCGTGTAAACCATAACAAAGCTGATATATTATACCATAGCAAAATCTATTATAAGAAAGTTCATATATACACCATAGCAGATCTCATGTGTCCCTACCCAAAAAATAAATAAATAAATAACTAAATAAAAGATCTCATAGGGTTTTTTTTTTCCTCTTTTGGTGAAGATCTCATGGGTGGATCATAGCAACTTGAGAAGCGCCAAATCAAACCCAAGATAATAAAATTAATTGTCTTAATGACTTATCAAAATCTAACAGAAATATCCTTTAATAATTTTAAACTTAAATATCAAATTAAAATAGGGAAGAAAAAAATCATATAAATAACCGACATATGATAAATAATAATGATGAACATGCAATCATGCATACACGAAAAACGAACATTCACTTTTATATATCCATATATAGGCGTTAACTTTGTCTGTTATGAATTTTTAAACCCGAGCCCAATCCAGACGTTGCCGTGGCTTCTGGCTGCTGGCGGCATGGCCCGCGGCTGTGGAATTCCTCTGGTTGACCCCGAAAGACCTTGTCCCCTCCTGCGTGGCCATTCTGTCGGAAACTTTTTTATTAAACTCGAAGCCTGCAATAGGAAGGAAGATGGAATCCACTGGCTGCTGGCTGCTGGCTGCTGGCTGCTGGCTGCTGGCTGCTGGCTGCAAAAACTTCGGCTAATTGCCATTGTTCCCCTTACAGTCCTTCGGTTATTTCAAATGCCGGATGAAAGGAGTTGTAATTTGGATTGAATTCCCACAAGTCTTAAGACTCGGATGCTTTGCATTTATGTATATCTTTGATACAGTGTTCTATTTTATTTTATTTTTTGTAATGATATGTATTCAGATCTTTGGCCCAACTAATCTCGCGGGCTCATATTGATCCCATAATTGTATGGATTAGGTCATACCGGAATTGAAGGAAAATCATTCAATTTTCACCGAAATTAATGAAAAGCACTAAATATCCCATGTAAGTGGCCACAAAGATGCAAGATGAGTCGAATTCAAAACTACACGCTTCTTGAAGCGAAGGTCCCTTACCAACTCAACATCCCCCTTGGGATTAATATCTTTGATATAATTCCAATGTGCTTGGATAGACTTGGACTGTTTGCAAGATGTATAGATAAGTGAGGATTCTAAAAATTTTATATTGTTACAAACACATTAGGCGCACGAGATAGGGATAGAATTTATTAGAGGTTGAGCTGCAGAGGTAGAGTCGGTAATGGCTTTGATACACCCCCACAAGCAAAGTGGCCGGTCATAGACAATGAACTTGTTCCGTAAGGTGTTGAAATGTGGTGCAAGAAGACCCTTGATCATGATGTTTGCAATCTGATCCTAAATGGGAAGGAAGTAAATGCACAACCTACTGAACGCAACTAGCTCCTTCACAAAATAGTAATCTATCAGGATGTAATTGGTAAGGGTATGAAATTGTGGGTTGCAACGAGGAAGGTGGAACCGATATTATCGCAATAGAGCAAGGGTGTAGTAGTGGAGATACTGAGATTGAGCAAGAGCTGGCGAAGCCATAGAAGCTCAGCAGCGGTGTTGAAACACCTTTGAACTCAGACTCGGTGGAGGAACTTTCTACCATGTGTTGTTTCTTGGAGCTTTAAGAAATGAGATTAGGCTCAAGGTAGATGCAATAACCACTAATAGAGCATCGATCATTTGGGTAGCTGGCCCAATTAGCGTGAATGTAAGCACTAAGTCGTAGAGATTGAAGAAGCGGAAAAATAATCCAAACTATAGGGTATCCTTCGAATATCGGAGGATCCATATGACATTAGCCCAGCAATGGTCATTTATAAGGGAGTGCATGAATTGGCACACCTAGTTGACATATAATGCAATGCCCGGTCGTGTTAGCGTGGGATAAGAATCTTCTGCAATTCTAATCTGGTACAATTCTGTGAAATACCCCCTTCAGAGAGTGACGCGTGTCAAATACCAAATGAGTCATCCAGATTTTATGCAACTGATAAAACCTTAAATCAGTGAAGAACCAATTTGAACCAAACCATATCAGAGCAAACCGGTTTGGTTCATACGGTTTGAAATAAAAGGTGAAAGTCTTTCCCTCTCTCTCCTCTTTCGACTCTCTCTCTTTCTCTCTCGTGACTCTCCCTCTCTTGTTACGATTTGGTTCTGCCCTAACCATCTCTGTCGACTCTCCCTCCCTCTCTCGACTCTCTCCCTCTCGCTCTCAACTCTCTCCCCTCTGTCGACTCTTCCTCTCTGTCGGCTCTTCATTGCTTGACTCCTCTCTCTCTCTCTCACTTGACTCGCTCTCTCCTTGTGTTACGAAGTGCTCTTTGCAAAGGTATGAAATATTCAATGAAGAATGAATAGCCCTCTCTTTCATGTTAATGTTAATGTCTCTGCAAAGCCTTCTCTCTCTCTTTTTATTTTATTTTTTATTTTTTGCAACTTACCTTTTGTTTTTCCCTTGCAAAATCCTCGCTACTTTCCCAGGGAGAAATTTTATTTTTCATTCTCTGTGAACGAAGGTAAAACTCTCCTCTTTGGTTATTTTCTTACAGTCACATTACGGTTAGCCGAATCTGATGGTAAGAAAACCATGAATGTGTGAAGACGGGAATGCAGATTTAGGGTTATTTTCCTTGGCTGATTTGAGTACAATTTTGTTCAATAAAATTTCAATTTCATAATTTTTATTTGCTTGTTGTCTCTCTGTTCCTCACTCGACTCGCTATCTCTGAAATTGAAAATTTTTTGAAGTATTTACATTGTACTCTGAAACAAGTTGCTATGTGGTTTTGAATGCTAAAATATTAGGTTTTTTGTGCAATAAAATTTCAATTTCAATATTTTTATTTTCTTGTTGTCGCTCTGTTCTTCGCTCGACTCGCTATCTCTGAAATTGAAATTTTTTTGAAGTATTTACATTGTACTCTGAACTAAATTGCTCTGTGGTTTTTAATGCTGAAATATTAGGTTTTCTGTTCAATAAAATTTCAATTTCAATATTTTTATTGGCTTGCTGTCTCTCTGCCTCTGTTCGTCGCTCGACTCGCTATCTCTGAAATTGAATTTTTTTTTTAATTATTTACTTTGTACTCTGCACCAAGTTGCTTTGTGGTTTCGAATGCTGAAATATTAGGGGAAAGGGTTGTTCTTAGGCACTTATCAGTGACATATGACATATAAAGGATATTCTATAAACCATATAATGATGTTTGATTTTTGCCTTGAATTTTTTTTTAATAGTTTCATTTTGGCATCTTCTCTTATATTATGTTAATTTAAGCATTACATACTCTGTAGAGTATATTGTCCATCAAATATCCATATCAATTATTTTTTTTTTTGTCACTGTTGGAGCCCTTTTTTATGTAAGCTTCTTTTAGGGGTATTGCACTTTACAGAGAAATGGATGCACAACAACAGATGTGTAGCTGTGGTGAAGGGTGATGGTCATCCGGACTTCTCGAACGTTGAAGAATCCTGGACGACGATTTTACAGATGTCCGTTAGGTGAAAAACATCCGAGCTCTTTCATTTTGTTGGACCCAACGTTGAGGGACTGCACAGACACTATAGACATAGGAGCAAGTCATTCAAATGAAAGTGTTAATAGGAACACACGGGTCATCTTGGCTATTCGTCAATCACCCTATAGTCCAAATGTGAGGAACCAAGTAATAGTGGATCAGTCATTGCTCAACCATTATTATGGTTTAACTATCTTCCTATGTATTTGGGTGTTAATTCTTTTGTGCTATGTCTTCTATGTAATATCCTTGTAAATAGAACTACTATTTCATTAATGAAGTAGGTTCCGTCATTGCCAACCATATGTGAGGTTATTATTATGATTATTTCCTTATTACTATAATGTACTAACAATCTTTTTTGTAGGTAAGAAGTCTTTAGCTCAAAATGGTAGAACACCTGGGTTAATACCTAGGTTATGGTGGTTTGAATCCACCAAGACTTTGAAAGTGAACGAATGTGTTCTACCTTACTGCTATCATGCCCTCATGGTCTACCCTCAAAGATTATATCTTGTTTTATCTTATGTTTTATGACTTTATGCTAGATTTGCATGTAGTAGAGTTGGACAGCCTTTTTTTTAGCACTTTGAAGCTTATTTTGTTTGTACCTTTCTTCTGTATCTATTTGTTTTATGCTTGTAATGTACTAGACTGCATTCATAAGGATGAATTCAAGGATCTTCTCCGAAAGATTAGTCAGAATCCAGATACAAATGAACCAATCAGGAGTTACCAGACCGTGAATCAGATATTAGATCTGAACCAGAATCTGAGTCTAATAAATATGCTCTTAGTTCTCAAGCTTATATTTAAGATACCAGATGCTTTGAGAGACAGAAAGAGCAAGAATCAGCTGGTGCATCTTGTGGACCTGTTATAACACTAACATAAGGATGAATGAAATTTATTTTAAGTTGTGTTCTGTGGCTATCTGAGCTAAAGGAAGAGCTTTTCTCTTTGTAACACCGATCTAAGTTAAAGAGTTGACAATTCCAGATCATATTGCATCACAAGCCTGTCCATAGTATTTAGACTTAGAACATATCTATTATACAACTCTCTCAAAACCACTACTGCCAACTTCATTTCTTCTTCATGGCCAATCCCTTCCACTAGGATAGTATAAGTTGTCTCATTAGGCATGCCCCCTTTCTTGATCATCATTTGCATTTTCACGGTTTTTCAGTCTTTAGTGAAGAATCTTTTAGTAAAAGATTAAAAAAATTGGATACTGGGTCCCTTTCCTAGTGAATTGCTTGAGATGCAACCATCCTCACAAGATACTTCCCCTAAGTTGAAACTTTGGAAGGTTGGATGAGAGAAAGGTACTCTCTCTCTCTCTCTCTCTCTCTCTCTCTCTCTCTCTCTCTCTCTCTAAAAAGAGGAGAAAGGGATCAGACCTTTTATTAAAAAAGAAAAGAAAAGAAATAAAAATTAACCAATGGATGGACCAGAAGAAGCGGAAATTCAGTTATGGATTTGAAATCACCTTCTATTGAAAGTAAATAGTAGGAGAAAACACCTCCAAATTGGCTATTTGTTTGAGAAACTAATGAAAGCTCACTGCAACCTAAGCCCATTAGGCCGGTAGCTCCCCTGAAGAGACCTTTGTTGTTCCTGCCACAACCAAAGAGAAATTTTGGAATGGTGGTGGTACCAAGATTAAGCTGTTCACGACCTAATTCACCACGAGTATACGATCCATCTCCATAGCTCACAAAGTAGTTGCAGGTTGGTTGGCTAGCCCCACATGTTCCTGAATTTCCAATGGCAAATTGTAGGGACTGGCAAGTGGAAGAGTTGCAGAGAACTGGTTGGTATGATGGGGAGGCCATTGGCTTAAAGAGTGGATCTTGTTGGTTGTAACATGAAAAACAAGGCTCACACTGGATCCATGTCAGATCACTTCCTGTGTCCACTATCA
This sequence comes from Macadamia integrifolia, assembly GCF_013358625.1. Classification (NCBI taxonomy): domain Eukaryota; kingdom Viridiplantae; phylum Streptophyta; class Magnoliopsida; order Proteales; family Proteaceae; genus Macadamia; species Macadamia integrifolia. The sequence continues at coordinate 36,713,425 of NC_056559.1, read as the reverse complement.
CAATCATATTCCTACCTCCCAATTCGACTTTAACAGTGTATTTAAGTGTCTTAACTCTTATGCCTGAAGTCAAAGGAATTTGGGACCCTGTGATAGGTCTTCAATCTTGCCAGAAAGTGCTTTTTTGATTTTTGATTGCAATGACTATACCCGAATGTTGTCTGTAATTAAGTGCTTCTGAAGCTCTTTGTCCCAGTCCCTGATTAGTCCATTAATGGAGAGGGGGACAAAGCTGACCCCTGTTGATGGTATTATAAAATCTGACCCCTGTTGATGGTTGTTTTATTTTAGATTGTGTTTTGGAACCCATCGAATCAGTCTCTATGCGGCCTATCAGCCCCAGCTGGATCCTCTAGAAGTTTCCATATTTAGCACTATCGATCCAGCTGTACAGCACTCCAAGTTTCCCTTCTTGTTTCCATTCTTGGAACCCTCTACAGCAGCAGCCTGAAGTACCAAGAAAGGAAGCCACATAGCTGTCAAATCTGGGCTGGGGAAACTGCTGCTAGATGGGGAAAAACAATGTAGACATTCTGATAGTTCTACTAATTTCTAATTGAGCATCTTAAAATTTTGTCGTTGGTACACTGGGTTTGGAAATATTATGGACTGATGATTTTTTTAGGGTCTAAGTCCACCCAATTCTCACCCATTCTTTATGATAAATGATGTA
>NC_056559.1:36617391-36712732 GCF_013358625.1 Macadamia integrifolia | reverse complement strand
AAAAAAAAAAAAAAAAAAAAAAAAAAAAAAAAAAAAAAAACCAAAGTCCAGCAATTGGAAAAACCAGTACAAGCACATGACAGCAGTAATAGTCAACATAAAACACATTCATTCACTTTTCAAAGTCTTGGTGGATTCGAACCACTATAACCTGGGCACTAGCCCAGATACTCTATCATTTTGAGCTAAAGACTGCTTACCTACGAAAAAAGATTGTTAGTACATTAGAGTCTAAAAATCAATAAAAAAAACTTAGAATCCTGGACTACAACCACGTAAGCATAAAAATAAAGATCCAATGAAACTGTGTGCTTTAATAGCACAAAAAATAAGCCATCACATTAACTGAACTTAATAGTAAAAAAATAAGTCTTCATTAGTTGAATCCAAAATATAATCTTCATCCAGTGATTGATGAGCTGCAGATGTTTGAGATGATACATGGGAAATAGAATCCTGCAAGTGACATTTAATATTAGGGTAATCCATATTGAATAAAAAAAATAAAAAAATGTAGCAAACAACATAACAAACTAAACCTACTCACCATAAGTGACATGTAACTGGGATATGTGTTATCCATCAGTTGTGTAGGAGTTGGTGCAGTAGTTGGTGCAGAAGTTGGTTGTTGTTCTTGTAATCATTGACTGTTACTTGGTCCTCAATTTTTTTTTCCTTGTTTTTCAACCCAACACTTTAACCATCTACCACCTCTTTTACTTTTCTCTTTATGCTTCAAAAGTACTCCATCGTATACATCATCTGAGAAATCAGGCAATATTGGCATATCAGGGCAATCAATTGGGTTTCTAATATTACCAAGCTTCAACCTTAATTCATTCGCAGTATCCTTCACCAACTCGTATCCCTCAATTGTATTTAAAGCTTCTGATGCTATTTGAATAAGTTCATGACATATATGCCTATACCGTTGCGTACAATCCAAGTTGGCAACTTGTTCAACTTCTTTCCCCCTACTGTCATTGACCACCATATTTGTTGCTTCCCATGTCCATCTCTTCAAAATATAGTATTCAGGAATACGATTTATGTCTAACACATCCAAAACTTTCAAACAGTGGTAACACAGAAAACCATCAGTCTCGAATTTCATGCAAGAGCATGCTACAATTCCTTGAAGTGGGTTACAACGTACTTTATACTCACAATCTGTTTCATAAATCCCAACCTGAAAATAAATGTAGGGAATTCCATCAGTCCGACTTATAATGGTGCAAACAGTCATCCAATTGTATTCCTCTTGAAATAACTGAAAAATAACAGGAGTGTAGAGTTTCCCAACTTGTTTCTGTACAATAGACATGAATTTACAAGTCGTGGCATCTTGTTTCATGCATCAAATTCAGCTTTTAATTCATTACCACGCTTTTGGTTAAGAATTCTCTTAAAGTGTTTAAAAAATTACACAACATCCAAAGTTGACTTCAAATAGTCCTTCAAGTCACTGTTAAGACTCTCACTGAGCTGTGTACTTCGAATGCCAATTGTGAATGTGTTTTTCATATAGCATTTCGTCCATTGACTTTTAAGCTCATATATGCGTTGCAACTATTCATTATCCTTAACATCATACTCTTTTAGCAAATTATACCATGTTGTCTCGAATTCATCTTCCACATCATATTCGTATATGCATTTCTTTAAATTTGTAAGAAAATGAGAGCCATCTTTCATCATATGACCCAAATGTGTAATGCCATTCTGCATTAAGTGCCAAGTACATAATCCGTGCCATATCTGAGGCCACATTTCTTTTAATGCTCTTGCCATAGCTTTGTCTTAGTCCGTGAAGATAGTTGTAGGCTTCTTTCCACCATGTACTTTAGCAAATACCTCAAACAATCATTTGAAAGATTCCATTATCTCATCATATAAAAATGCAGCCTCAAATACGGTGCATTCTCTATGATGATCGAATCCAGCAAACGAGTCAAATGACCTACACTCTTTGTTGGTGCGAAATGTAGTGTCAAAGTTGACTACATTTCTAAATTGTGTGTAGTCAATAATCATCTTTGGATCATCTCAAAATATGTTAGTTATTTGTTCTTCACTATCCAGCTGAAATGAGTATGTGAAAGATGGGTTGTTCCTAGTTTGGGTAACAAAGTACTTCATCAAACCACCTGCTTCACCATATGTTAAGGCATGTTGTCTTTTAGTGCGGAGATCGTTCCTGACATCTTGAGTCATACAACTTAGGTTTTCAATCCCACTAGCATGCCTACTCATCAACTCAACTATGGATCTAGGCCTAATTCCTGAGTCATCTACCAAATCAATTTCATACATATTCCTCTATGAACGCATTATATGAACTATTGATGTAGCATGAAGCTCATGATTATGTTCTCTCACAAAGTCACGGGACTTGTATTTTCCCTCATCAACCAAATATATGTTCATTCGTGCTTGGTAATTTGTTCTTGTCTCAGCTCAAGGGTTAACAATATTGATGTCTCGCTTGTCACTCAACCGACAACCAGCTTTTGAACAGATAAATCCCCTAGATGTTATAGACGTGTTGTCTTTCTTGCTCTTATTGACAAAGTGTCTCCTAACCCTAAACCCCATTGCCTATCCATAATTGTTGTAATAATCGTATGCATCCTATTCTGAATTGAATAACATCTCAAACTCATGCAAACATTCTCCATACTAGACAAAACAAATAAAAAACAATAAGGTAACAGTAGTTCAATAGAATTTGACAAAGCAAGAGCAAGAGTGGAATTAAAAAATATATATTATATATCAAATAAAGAAGAAAAATATTATGAGCAAGAGTGCAAGCAAATACAAATATAAGACAACAAGCAAATACAAATATGAAATTGAAATTTTATTAAAAATAAACTCTAATCATACAAGTATAAATACAAGGACAACAACAACAAAACAACAACAACCAAAACCTTATTCCAACTTAATAGGATCGGTTACAATATAAATACAAGGACGGAGACAACAACAAAAAAATATAAATACAAGGACGGAGACAACAACAACAAAATATAAATACAAGGACGGAGACAGTAAATCTCTTAGGTTTTGACAGAGACAACGAACAAATAATCTTCAGTCATATGTCATTGATTAGTGGCTAAGAACAACCCTTTCCCCTAATATTTCAGCATTCAAAACCACAGAGCAACTTGGTTCAGAGTACAATGTAAATACTTTAAAAAAATTTCAATTTCAGAGATAGCGAGTCAAGCGAGGAACAAAGAAAGAGAGATAGCAAGCAAATAAAATATTAAAATTAAAATTTTATTGAACAGAAAACCTAATATTTTAGCATTCAAAACCACAGAGCAACTTGATTTAGAGTACAATGTAAATACTTTTAAAAAAATTTCAATTTTAGAGATAGCGAGTCGAGCAAGCAACAGAGAGACAACAAGCAAATAAAAGAGAGAGAGAAGGCCCTTTGTAGATACATTAACATTAACATGAAAGAAAAAAATAAAAAGAGAGAGAGAAGGCTTTGAGTATTTCATACCTTTACAAAGTGCGCTTCGTAATATAAGGAGAGAGCGACTCGAGCGAGAAACAGAGAGAGAGAGAGAGAGGAGTCAAGCCAGGAAGAGTCGACAGAGAGGAAGAGTCGAGCGAGAGGGAGAGTCGAAAGAGATGGTTAGGCCAGAACCAAAACATAACAGAGAGGGAGAGTCAAAAGAGGAGAGAGGAAAAGAAAGAGGGAGTCGAAAGAGGAGAGAGGGAAAAACTTTCACCTTTTATTTCAAATTGATGAACCAAACCGATTTGCTCTAATACGATTTGGTTCAAATTGGTTTTATCAGTGGCATAAAATCTGGACCGCTCATTTGGTATTTGACACATGTCACTCTATGAAGGGGGTATTTCACAAAATTGTACCAGATTAGAATTACAGACGATTTATTTCATAGAATTGTACCAGATTAGAATTGCAGACGATTTTTATCCGTTAGCGTGAGGTATTGTAAAGGCCCCACAATGTTGTGGTAGAGAGTGGGATCATGAAAGGAGGTCCCCACACAAAAGATAGAGAGAGAGGAGATGGAGCTTTGTATCAGCATGGGCTACCAGCCTCCATTTTGGCTTTATGGAGCAAGTCAAGTATGTACTTGGTCTGCGAGAAAGGCAGCCCCTCAATCGTTTGAATTGCCTTAATGCCAATGAAAAAAAGAAATCACCTATGTCTTTAATGCAAAATTCTTTGCGAAGGAATGCTATAACTTTCTACACAGCGTGAGTCCTAGTGAGGATGATATCATTGATATAGACTAGGATGTAGGGTAGTTGGTTTGTCGAAAGGAGAGCTCTGTATCTAATTGAGAAGATTTGGAAACTAGGGATGCTAAGAAATTTCCAAGCTGATGAGCCCAGGCAAGTGGAGCATGCTTGAGATCACACAATGTACGCTTAAGATGACAAACATGATGGGAAAATCCTGGATCAATAAACCCCTGAGGTTGGTCATATCAAAATTTACCTATAAGGCTCCATGTAAAAAGGTGTTCTGAATGTCAATTTGATGAAGGATCCAGCCACAAGATACAGCAATAGAGAATATTGTGCAAATGGTGTTGGGTTTGACGATAGGGCTGAACATGTTAAAACAATCAATGCCTTCCCTTTGGTAGAAGCCTTTGGGCTAGTCAGGCTTTTTAGCGAGCAATTGTCCCATTGTCCCGTCAGAGTTACGTTTAATATGGTACACCCAGTTTTTACCTACAAGGTTTAGAGATGGGTTTGGGGATACTAGACACCAAGTTCCATTATGCATTAGGGCATTGAATTCATTGGTAATGGAAGCCCTCCAAGTGATCTTTATTGGCCATGGTGTCAGATGTAGGTTCAATGTTGGTGAGGGAAAAGCTAGTTAGGAGGCCATGGGGAAGTGGATGTTTGGTGGCAAGAAGATTAAGTTTAGTGACTGGTTTGGTGACATCAGCCCAAAGGCATGTGATCATAATGTTGGTGTATGATGTCTTGTATTCCGTCAGAGTTTAATCCAAAGGGTACTGGTACAACACCTCAACAGGCAAGACGGTGGTCCCACTAGCCGGTTAACCGACTGTGGGGGTTGCAAGGGGGCAAGAGGCCCCTTGCCTAACATGGAGTGTAGAGGGTGCAGCCCCCCGCTCGAATTTTTTATTTAGGGGCAGTTGTATACTTTCTGGATCAGGGTTTGTTTTGCTATATATTTGTAGTGAGAGTTTCTTTCTCTATAATGCAAGCAATACTAAGAGGTGTGAAGGACGAGCGTCGTAACCCTATTCTTCATTGATAATGAAGTAGAATCTCATCTAATCGAGGATGTAGGCAATTTTGTCAACCTCGTAAATCTGTGTGCATTGTTTGTTCTTGTTTTTCTATTTTCTTCTACATCATTTTAGGGTTTCTTTTCTACAAATTGGTATCAAAGCTCTAGGTTTCCATTTTCTAGGATTTACTATCACGATGGCAGGGAAAGCATCGAATGTCAAGTATGATATCAAACAATTCATTGAGAAGAATAATTTCACTCTCTAGCATCAAAGGATGAAAGATCTTCTGATACAACAGGGTTTGGCAAAAACATTATTGGGGAAGTTGAAGAAACCTACAAAAATTACTGACGAAGATTGGAAAGAGATGGAGGAAAAGGCGGTAAGTGCTATTCGATTGAATCTTTCTGATGATGTCCTATAATATGTTGTAGGTATCGTATCTGCACCGCAATTATGGGTAAAACTTGAAAGCATCTACATGAAGAAGTCCTTAACGAATAAGTTGTTCATGAAGAAGAAATTGTATTCTCTACAGATGGAGGGAGGTACAGATCTATTAGAGCATCTTAACATGTTCAATCAGATCGTAAGTAAACTTACAAACCTAGAGATTAAGATCGAGGACGAAGATAAGGCGTTACTGTTGCTGTCGTCGCTCCCAAAATCATATGATCACTTGATAACGACTCTCTTGTACGGGAAGGAGACCCTTGAGATGGATAAAGTCGCCCTCATGTCTAATGATACAAGGAAGAAGGCCAGTAGTACGAAATCTCAAGAGAATGTCTTTTCAGAGGTGACAAAGAGCAAGAAAGAGGGAGATCAAATCAGAAGGGATCTAGGAAGAGTCGATCGAAATCAAAAGGGACAAAGACAAAGGTCTCTTGTTACTATTGCAAAAAGAAAAGTCATCTAAAGAGAGAGTGCTTGAAGAGGAAGGTAGACTTGAAAAAGAAAGGTGTAGATAAGGCATCTGAGAAAGCTATCATGGCTGACAGTTCAGATGGAGATGATGGAGATGTACTCTCTATATCATCAGGTAAGAATCAACCTTCTGATTCTTGGATTTTAGATTCTGGATGTTCATATCACATGTGTCCACATAAGGATTGATTTGATACATATCAACCATATAATTGTGGGTCAACCCTAATGGGGAATGATGCTGTATGTAAGACCATTGGGATAGGAACTATCAAAATCAAGATGTTTGATGGGATAGTAAAAACTTTAGTAGATGTGAGACATATACCAGAATTAAGAAAAAACTTAGTATCTTTGGAGGCACTTGACATAAATGGTTGCAAGTACATAGCAGAAGGTGGAGTTCTCAAAGTTATTAAGAGTGTTATGATTGTCATGAAGAAACAGTTAACAGGAAACCTATACAGACTCATAGGGAGTATTGTTACAGGTGGAGCATCTGCGACTACAGATGCAGGATCTGATACAGATGTTACCTATCTATGGCATAGGCAGTTGGGCATATGGGAGAAATGATTGATTGAGCTTCAGAAAAAGAAACTGTTGAAGGGAGTGAAAACTTGTAAACTGAACTTCTGCAAGTATTGTGTGTTCGGGAAACAGTGCAAGGTTAGTTTCAAAACTGTAAAACATAAGAGTAAAGAAGTGCTTGATTATGTATACAATGATGTATGGGGTTCTTCAACAACAAAATCTAAAGGTAGGACAGAATACTTCGTGACCTTAGTTGATGATTACTCAAGAAAAGTCAGAATCTACTTCATGAAACATAAAAGTGAGGTGTTCACTAAATTTAAGGAATGGAAGACTGAGGTAAAAAGGAAGATAGGAAAGAAAATTAAGTACTTGAGAACAGATAATGGAGGAGAGTACACATACAAGCCGTTTCTAGAATTGTGCAAAGCTGAAGGGATTACACATCACTTCACGGTTCTAAAGACACTATAGCAAAATGGTGTAGCTGAAAGGATAAATAGAATACTTCTAGAAAGAGGTTGAAGTATGAGGCTGAATGCAGGGTTGAGCAAGAGATTTTGGGCAGAAATAGTGAATATGGCATGTTTCCTTATCAACAGGTCTCCATCAAAGGCGATTGATTATAAAATTCTCGAAGAGGTATGGATAAAAAAATAACAGATTATTCTATTCTAAAACTATTTGGTTGTCTAGCCTATGCACATGTTGAGAGTGAGCACTATTTCAAGTTAGACTCAAAGTCTAAGTAGTGCATCTTTCTTGGTTTTAAGAAAGGCGTAAAGGAATTCAAGTTGTAGATCCAAGTTCACAGAAAGTTGTGGTTAGCAGGGACATTGTGTTTGATGAGTTTCATATGGTGAAGTCAAATTATAATTCACAAGCAGTTGGTGAAAATAAATAAGGTTCTACTGCACAGGTGGAGTTAGGTGAGTCAGAAACAAGAGAAAATGAGTCATCCAATGACTTACCAGGACAACAGAAAACAGTAGAAGTTTCCTATACTATAGTAAAGGGTAAAGGGTAAAGGGTAAAGGGTAAAGTGTAAAGGGTAAAGGGAAGCATACTCACAAAGCACTTGTGAGATACGAGTTTGAGGATATGGTTGCCTATGCCCTCACTGTAGGTACAGGTGATCCATTTTTCTACCATGATGTTTTGAGTGATACACAGTATGATAAATGGATGACAGCTATAATAGAAGAAATGGAGTCTCTACAGAAGAACACGACTTGGGAGATTGTGAAAAAATCCACGGGAAAAAAAATCACTGGTGTAAATGGATCTTTCATAAGAAAGAGGCAGTATTTGAGAATGAGCGTGAAAGGTATAAGGCCAGACTTATAGCCAAAGGCTATGCACAAAAGGAGGGGATAGGCTACAATGAAATATTCTCTTCAGTGATGAAACACATTTCAATCAGGATACTATTTGCTTTAGTGGCCATATATGATTTGGAGCTTGAATAGCTTGATGTAAAGACTACATTTTTTCATGGTGACTTGGATGAACAGATTTAGATTGAGCAGCCTAAAGGTTTCAAGGTGTAGAGAAAAGAAGATCATGTTTGTCTACTTAAGAGGTAGCTTTATGGTCTTAAGCAATCTCCTAGGCAGTGGTACAAGCTCTTTAATTCCAACATGATGAAGATTGGCTACACAAGAAGTGAGTATGATAGTTGTGTTTATTATAAAGTGTCAAGTGATAATTCTATTAATTTGTTGATGCTTTATGTTGATGATATGCTCATTGCTGCAAAGAAAAAACATGATATAGTCTCTTTGAAATCTTTGTTGAGTGTTGAATTTAAGATGAAGGATCTTGGTGTTGCTAAGAAGATCCTTGTCATGGAAATCCTTAGAGATAGAAATGCAGAAAAACTTTAGGTAACTTAGAAGAGGTATATTGAAAAGGTGCTAGAGAGTTTCAATATACAAAAGGCTAAGTCGGTTAGCACTCCGTTAGCCAGTCACTTCAAGTTATCTGAAAGGGAATTTCCTACAACACATGAAGAGGTGGAGCATATGTCTCAAGTCCCCCTATGTTAACACAATTGGGAGTCTCATGTATGTTATGGTTTATAGTAGGCCAAATTTGTCTCATGCAGTCAGTGTTATTAGCAGATACATAAGTAATCCAAAGAATGAGCATTAGAATGCAATTAAGTGGATCTTCAGATATTTGAGCAAGACTAAAGATATAGGTGTTATGTTTCGTGGTAAGGAAAGTTCCACAGAATTGGTAGGTTATGTTGATTCCGACTATACTGGTGATTTAGCTAAAAGGAGGTCTACTACAGGGTATGTATTTCCATTGGCTAGTGGACCTATATCATGGAGGGCGATGCTTCAGTCTACAATTGCATTGTCCACTACAAAGGTAGAGCTCATGGCGCTAGTTGAAGCTACCAAGGAAGGAGTCTGGTTGGCTTGATTGGTTTGTGAGTTGGGGTTAGAGCAAGGAGATACAGTATTACATTGTGACAGTCAGAGTGTCATACATCTTGCAAAGAATCAGATGTTTTATACAAGGACAAAGCATATTGATGTAAGATTTCACAAGATCAGGGAGCTTGTGTCAGAGGGCAGTATTCACTAGAGAAAAATTCATACAGATCTCAATCTTGTAGATATATTTACTAAGCCAGTTACTATAGAGAAGTTCGAGTCCTATTTGGACTTGATTAATATTACTCATTGTTGAAGATGAGAGACACCAAATAGGTGTGGGTTTATACCTCTGACGAGGTACGGGGATGAAGAAGTCTACAGGTTATCTTCACAGGAGGCTCGACAGAATTCAAGCCAAGGTGGAGATTGTTGGTGTACGATGTCTTGTATTCTGTCAGAGTTTAATCCAAGGAGTACTGGTGTAGCACCTCGACAAGCAGGACAGCGTCCTGCTAACCGGTTAGCAGGCCGTGGGAGTTGCAAGGGGGGCAAGAGGCCCCCTACATAGCAGGGGGTGTAGGGGGCACAGCCTCATGTTTGAATTTTTTATTTAAGGGCAATTGTGCACTTTTTGGATTAGGGTTTTTTTCACTATATATTTGTAGCAAGGGTTTCTTTCTCTGTAATACAAGCAATACTGAGAGGTGTGAGGGACGAGTGCTGTAACCCTATTCTCCATTGATAGCGAAGTAGGATCTCATCTCACCGGAGACGTAGCCAATCTTGTCGAACCTCGTAAATCTGTGTGCATTGCTTGTTCTTGTTTTTCCATTTTCTTTTGCATCGTTTTAGGGTTGCATTTCTACACATAAGGTATGGGGGGAGGAAGGTGATCTTATTGATTCGTAGGGCAGAGATTTTGTTGATTCATAGGGGAGAGATTAGTACAATATGGCAGGGAGTGGGTATTACATTGTGAGGGAGAGGGTGGCAGGGCACACTCGTCGTGGGGAGGCGAATTACAAGTAGGGGTGGTACATTCGATTTGGGGATGGGAGGGGTATTACATTACCAATTATGATCATAAGGGGTGAGGATGAGGGGTGGGGAGGGGGAATTACATGTGATGTTATTGGCATAGGGCAATACAGTAATTTTATCCAAAAAAATTCAGGAGCCCTGAGATGTAGGTACTCCCTGTAGCTTTTATGAGCATTGTTGTAGCCAAGAAAGACAACTTGTAGAGTGATACTGAAGCTTGTGCCTATTGTATGGGCAGAGGTAGGGGTAGCAGGCACACCCAAAGACCCTGGAAAGAGAATCATCAAGGACGTGCCCAAAGAGTACATCAAAGAAGGAGTGGTGCATGAAGAAATGGGGAGTCTGTTAATTAAATGGACAGCAATCTCAAAAGCAGAAACCTGAGAACATGAGAAGGGAAGCTCGGTCCATAAGAGTTGATCCTAGCTCCACGATATGGTGGTGCTTCCATTCAACTCTTCTATTTTGTTCAGAGGTGTGTGGGCATGAATATTAATGAGAGATACCTATGGCTTAAAGAAATGGTCAAACACATGATACTCATGAGCACCAAAATCTGAATTTACTTATAAAAAATAGCTACATATGTATAAAATGTAACAAGTATGGATAAGGAATCATCAATAAAAGGAATGTAATAAAGATGTCCTAAAAAAAAAAAAAGAGTGAAGTCGGTCCCCAAATGGTTGAATGTACTAATTGGAAAGGTAAAGTGGCATTAGCCTTATTTAACAGAAATAGAAGCTTGTGCGATTTGCCCATTTGACAGGAGGTACAAATGGAGGGTGGTAGAGGATCACAAATAGGCAAATGGATGCAGAAACAAGTTCACCAAGATGGAGAAGAGGCGGCTGGGAAGACAGGCTGGAAAAGCAATAAACTCCATCCTTGGTTGATTCACAGAGTAGAACCTTCCCCCTGTGAGGATCCTTCACATAACAAGAAGTAAGGCGAAACTCTAGAATAACATCATTGTTACGTGTAAAGTGACAAACAAAAAGGAAGATTTTTTGTTATCTTAGGGATATGCGAAACATCATTAAAATGAGGAGTACGATCAGAAAAAGGAATAGAAGAGGTGCCAATGTGTCTGATAGGGCCCCATTACCAACTTGAACTTGATTAGACCCTATATAGGGAGTATTGAGATTCAAGTTCTCTATATCAGTAGTGATATGGTGGGTAGATCCTGAATTCGAGTACCAAGTAGAGAAATATGAGATAGTGAGAGCCGCAAGGAAAGAATGTGGGGGCAGCTCGAGCTGAAGCAAGAGGAGCCTGGAAGCTGGGGTTGAACCTGTTGTAGCATGAGAGAGAGGATCCAAATGTGTGGCAAGAAAAGTAGTAACTTACCATAATCTGTGCCAAGGCCATACAGAATACTGAGAGTGCCATCAGCCTTTGAGACTGGATGAGAAGCGGCAACAAAATGTTGTACATAAAATATAACGGGCAATATTCATAAGACTTCTGTTATTGTGTTGCAGCCTTATGTCAATGAGATAACTTTGTACTCGTTAATGGCCTCGTATATTACTTCAAGTGTTGCTGAGGTAGAAGAATACGGTACAGGGTGAAGTCGTATTGGATATGCTCCTTAAGGTTTTTAAGCATCCCTATTTGTGCACACCGGGTTGACCTACACTAATACCTCCAAGATAAAATCAACCACTGATCACAAAAATTGCACTCCTAAGTGTGATTACACAAGGAGTCCACAAGCTATACTTAGTAACTCAAGAAAATAGAATCTGAAAACATAGCAGATGGACAAATAGTGAAGAATAGAATAGAATAGAATACTTTCTTGAACAAGGCAAGCAATGGGCAGAGCGTATGCACTCTTGACTTCTTATATTTTACATTTGCAGGTAATGGGAATTTATAAGCAAAGATTGTACCTGTATAGATGCACCTATACGTCTATAGGTACCTATATATATGGATATGTCTCTTGCCATGTACATACGTACTGGTAAATGTATGTACACGTAGGTACTATGAACGTAGGGTGTGGTGCATGCATAGGTGTATCAAATAATTAATATACCTCATATGATTCAATTAATTTGGTTTTTGGAACAAAAAAACATTCTCTAAATTAAACAATAACCACACTTGTACCCAAGGATTAAAGTATCGGTATCGGTCGCCATATCGGTCGGTCAAAATTAAGATACGTATCGGAGGGTATCGTATCGTATCGGAGATACGCTAAGATATGCTAAAGATACACACATAAATGGATAGGAAACACATTTTTATACACTTTTGCATAAAAAAAACAGTTAAAAAAAGCTATATATAACATGTAGAATGCATAAATACTTAAGTACAGGGTATCGTATTGATAGACAAATATATTGAGTTGAAAATGTTCAAAATGATGAGGTTTGAGTTTCTTACAGTTTTTTCTTTCCTCATTGCCATTGCCATTGCCACTATGATGAGTGTCGTGAAGAGTGTCGTGGTGGTTCAAATCCTTGGTTAGGACCTTCTTCTTCAATAGGAGCAACTACGATGATATTCTACACTTGTCGATGGAAGTTGTAGAACACTTGTTTTTACATAACATAAAAAAAATCTAAACATTTTTAACCATTGAGTATGAGTAGATCTAAGAAATTTGAAAAAAATTGAAACCCTCATTTTCTCTTGAAAAAAGTTTGTAAATCCTTATAAATCCAATGATTTCATGTAATAATGATGCACAAAATGTGATTCTAAGTATGATGAACCTTAGATTTATAAAAAAAAAAAACTTGAAAATCTAAGGTTAAAGTTGAAAAAAGTGAGTAAAGATTCAAGAACTTACTATTCAAATGTTTCAACTTTCAAATTCAAGCCTTCAAGGTTCTTCTTGGACTATGTTTCTCTCCTTCTTTGAACCATTCACTTCCACAATGTTTCTTTCAATCTACCATTTGATTCTCCAAAAAAATATGTGAATCAAAAGGGAAGAAAGAAGCAAAATATAGAAAATTATTGGTGAGAGTGTGAAGTGTTTGTTTCAAACAACAAAATGCACATTCACACTTAAGTAACCGTATCGTACCGATACAGTACGATACGGCTTGATACGGCTCGATACTGCACGATACCTTCGATACGTACCGATACGTACCGATATTCTCAGGAATTGTTAGATTTTCAAAAGTTCGTATCGTAGAGTATCGTACGTATCGGTACCAATACGATACGGCACGATACGATACGTACGATAAGCCGATACACAAAAGAGGGCCCAAAATTCCCCGTAGTGTATCGGTATGTATCGTGCCAATGCCTACTGGTACAGATACGTATCGACCGATACGGCACGATACGCATCGATACTTAAAACCATGCCTGTACCCGTACCCTTGCACTCATTCCACTTACCAAGTAATCAAAAGAAGAAAGTCAAAAGAACTAAGCTAAAGAAACAGAAAAGAGAACTTAAGAGAATTGATGTTTTGAAACTCAAAACACCAACAATCCTCCACAAGTTTTAGAACATCAAAAATAACAAAGAACAAAATTACTAAGTATATTAGACATGATAACCCAAAGGGGTAGCACAGTTGGTGAGCAACGAACTTGGTACAAGCTATAAACTTGGACGTCCTAAATTCGACTCCCACTAGGCACACCTTGGGCCACTCACACAGGGGTATTTAGTGTTCTTCACTACTTTCAGTGAAAGTTGAATGATTCTCATTCAACCTCGGTATGACCCGGTCCATATGTTGTGGGGTTAGTATGGGCCTGCGGGACTAATCAAGCCGAAGGCCTGGATACTCATCATTAGCAAAAAAAAAAAAAAATAGAGAGAGTTGTAAGTAAAGATTGAAGTTGAAGTTTGAAGTTCTTAAGTTGAGAACCATTCAACGTACAATGAAAACAGTGAAGAGCATCAAACACCCTCGTGTGAGTGGCCCATGGTGTGCCTAATGGGAGTCAAAACTTAGGACGTACCAACTTCGTTACAACTCAAGAGAAAAGAAAAAGCTCATAAGAACAAGCTCAATAAAAATTTTTGTTATTCTCAAGTTATAAATTAGGTTCCTATATATAGGCTAAGGAGAGTGTGTTAGAAGTAGTTTAGGAAAAAGAGAGACACCTGCAAGATAAAGATGAGGAGATTTAGAAACCAAGTAAGAAAGAGAATACTTGTAAGAGAAGAAAGAGAGAAAGAAAGAAGGAAACCAAGAGGAAATAGGCATAAGAAAGAGAGTGTTACGTATAGGAAAGAGGAGAGAGAGATTATAGAATTAATTTAAAATTTTTAAATTTTTCCCAAAACGATTTTTCGACTATATGTCTCCATCCTGACCTCGGGTTGACTCAAACCGAGAATTAAAGTTGCATCACTTTAAATTATGAATGCAACGAGCCTGATATCCAATATGTTATGACGAACTCTTTATCTTTCAAAATTACCATCATGCCCCTACATTTGTGCAAGTCTTCCATCATCCGATTCTTCTTTGTTACTCAATCTTTTGGTCAAACTTCTAAATTGAGGTGAAATTCCTCATTTTCCCTTTATTGATTCAATAAAACGTCTTCCATCTTGCCCTTAATCACATGTGAATCGATTCATAGGTAAACCGGTATCTAAATTGCATTGGATCCTCCCATTTAGCATCTTTTATGCACAACATCCTATAACCAACAAATGTGAGAAAATCACATTATGTAGTCACTTTTATCATCGATCTAAAATCAAAATACTCAATTGAAACAGACATGGATGTATAAAATACGTCCTAATCAACAGGATACATCATTGTAGGTATCTTGTGGACTTAAACCTATAGGTCATATTAGGGGTGTCAATCCTAAGCCCACCCAGCCCTACTCGCTTAAGGCCCGACTAGAATCGAACCATTTAATAAAGGTGTCGGGCTTAAGCCCGACCCATTTATTAAACAGGCGTTTACGATGCAGAGTAGTAGCCCGTCAGGCTCCCGACCAGCCCGATTCACTTAAGTAGCCCGTTAGAACCTACTCACTTAGCCCGACCAACCCGACCCCCTTTAGAAAAATGCTTAAATTGTAAATACCTAATCTACCACTACTACAACAAAATATGAGTAATGCTTAAACTGTAAATACATTTTCCAAGAATCTTATCTACTTAAATTCTAATAAAAATACTTAAATTGTAAATCCAATAGTTTAATCCGCTTAAAAAATGATTTTAGGGTAGGCTCATTTAGAGCCTGTTTAGAGTCCGTTCAGAATTAAATAGGCCCATATCCCGTTTAAGGTAGCCAGATTAAAGCCCAACACTGACTGGCCCGATTACAAACCATACCATGCCCCCCAAACCCAGGCCCGTTTAAGTAAATGAGCGTTCACGGTGCAAGGATTTCACACCATCAGGCTCAGATAGGCCCTACCGAGACCAACTCGACCCGACCGATTGACACCCCTAGTGTAGAGCCCTACTGTTTAAATCCTGGTTTATTGATTGGTTGGTTTGGTTTGGTCTTGTAAGGTCTGAACCAGAGCGGGCTGATGTCGGTGTTTTGTGATACATGATGGCAGGGGTGACGTCAAATGCGGGGTGGCCAGATGAGATAGAGCCGATACCTGAGATAATCCACACGCCCAAGCCATGCCCTTGCACATATCACAAGGCCATATATGAATAGAAAAGTTATCGTATTTGAATGATAGGTACTTGATCCACAACACATGGTGACAATGAAGTACATGTTAAGACTCTGTTTTCCTCTAAAATACAACAAGGTTGGCTTGTTTGGCCAACTGGTGGGTGTCATTGGTAGGTGTGAGATCCACCAGTGTGACCCACCTGTTGGGGTTTTGTGGACCCCAGTATGCCTGGCTTGGATGAGCATGTGCATTTCGACCTCCTCGTCGTAATGAGGTCTTGTATGCCCAAAGATGTCTGCCACATCGCCCAGAAACGCGATTAATGTGTTTTGGTCCATAAATGGACAAAACCAAACAGGCTTTACAAGATATTTATGAGCTAAGGTACAAATAGCCTTTATAACTCTCTCTCTCTCTCACTCTCTCTCTCTCTCTCTCCTCATTTATGGTTTTCAAAAAAGTGGGAGAGAGGAGTAAAGAAGAGGGAGAAAAGAGAAAGAAGAAAGAGGAAGGAAGTTTTCCCTTGGATTCTGGAGCCGCATATTGCTTTTCCATCGTCGGAATAACGACTAGTGACTTGAGATCTTCATTTTACGCTAAGTAACACCATGAATCTTGAGGTTTAATGAAACCCTCTTTGTATATGTTTGGTCTAGAGGGTAACAAAGCCATTATGTTTGATTTTCATTGAAGTATTTGAGGAGAGGAACAAAGATTGGAGGTTTTTGAAGTGGCATTCGAGTTTGGGGAAAAGGGTTTCAAGATTTAGGATTTTTACAAGTAAAGGTATGATTTCTTCTCCCAAATCTTGTTGTTATCTTAGATCCATGGTACAATCAAGTAGGTAAAGCTTAGAATGTGTGGGAAATGAAGTGGGAATCACCCCATTGGAGTTCCAAGTGTTGGAATGAAAGAAGGAAGAAAAACAGCAGAGTTCAAGAGAACCGGCGGGTAAGACCAGTGGGTGCTTGACTCACCGGTGAAGATCTACCAGTCACACCTGAGCCCTCGAGTTCTACCGATGGGTGTGACCGGGGGTGCCTGATCCACCGGTGAAGATCTACCAGTCATTCCTACACTTATGGTTCTACCAGTGAGTCCCTGACCCGCCTATATGACCCGTCGGTCTTACAGATTTCATTGGTGGGTTCCTTGACCAACCTATATGATCTACTAGTAACTCAAATGAGCTCCAATTGAATCCAAATTTGTCGACAACCTTTCTTACACTATTATTCGCATAATGACCATATCCTACGTCGTTTATGGTCCCGATTTATACGTATTTCTAAATCCTTTATCTATGCTAGGATTCAAGAAACTCATCCTCTCACTCTGGATCTTACCCGTACAGTGAGTGTTGATTCTCCTACGAAAATAGGTAAGGGGGGAGAGGACTTTGATTTTTAATTTATGGAATATTTTTGGCATCCTTTGCACTCATAAACTATATTCACATTCTTATTGTCATTCTCATGCATATGGTTAATGAATGAATGATGCATTTAGAATTGAACATGTTATATTTTAAATTCTATATGCATTGTTATATATTGCATCTTGAGAATGGATTTATCATATGATGTATATGATGCCAGTTTGCTGAACATGTGTGGGATTTTCTAGAATATATGTCGTAGTCGACTTGGAAATAAATGTTTTGGTTCACCATGGTATGGGACATGAAAGAACTATGCAGTTGTACTATCTCATGTAAGAGCATATGGTTAGGATTTGATAAACCCTCATGCTACGATCCTTCCCAACAGGGGTTTACGTATTAGGTTATCACTGGGGGAAGCATCGATCATGGACCGCCGTGGTGGTTAGAAGTACGCCTGGCTGATCATTAGGATAGTTGGAAACCTTAGTGATATATTCAGAGGGCTAATTGTACTATTTTTAATTTCTGCTGTGGTTTGGTCATGATTTACTTTTCTGCTGTGGTTCGGTCATGATTTACTTTTCTACTATGGTTCGACCATGATTTACATTTCTGCTATGGTTCGGCCACGATTTACTTTTCTAAGTGCTCACGGTGGGCCTTCTCTGATTACTCTATAGGCGTATCGCAGGATGGAGAATGTGTCTCAGACTCGAGGCATACTCGCACTGTGGTTGTGAGTAGCATGTTACCTATGACCTAGAATGATTGTTTAGGTGGACTAGGATTGAAATGAATTGCACACGTATGGTATTCATTTGAATTGCATTTGCTTGTGTATGTCTTTCTTTCCATTTACTGAGCTAGTGAGCTCACCCCTCATGTACACACATTTTTAGATGATTTTGCAGGCTATTCAGTAGAGGAACCTATGCTAAGTCCCACTAAAGAAACCCCAGTGGGGAGATTGGTGGGTTCCCGAAGAATTTGAACACGAAGAGGTTGCCCGTGTGAGAATTGTGTTGCTGGGTAACAGTGATATATTTGGTTTGCCGTACTTTTTGAATCTTTTGGTATATTCCCCTTTTATGCTCTCGATATTTAAATTACTATTTCTTATGTAATTATCATACCTACAGACCCACATGTAAATATTTTATATATAACAATTTGGGTATCATGAGTATGTGAAAATTACAGGTTATTAACGATGACAAGACTTCTGTTGTATTATGCTATTACATTCTATTGATCACATGTGACTTGTTGTGCTATGGTTACTGTATCAGATGATACTGGTGATTTTTGGGTTACCCGAAGGAAACCCAGCCATCGGTCTGATTCTATGTGAACGGGGCGTGACAACGGGGGTATCAAAGCGCGATGCTCTAATCACACATAGCTTGCAAGTCTAAATTCTTAGAAACCTAAGACAAGGGATTAGGGAAAAAGTATGAAAGACTTCAATAAAATTCTAAAAGGCAGAAAACTTAAAAATTTTACCACGATGTATTCGTATGTTCGGGACATCAAAAGTGCACCCAACAAACAAGAATTCATAATATCATAAACATTCCACATATCAAAGAGAATTCATCACATAATTACACCAAGAGTTCTCTACACATTAAAGAACTATTCCAACAATTTAGGCAAGAGAATAGACAGGAAAAGAAGAAAAGAAGACAAAGTTCCCAAAGTTACAATCCATAAGAGAAGGAAGAAAGAAGATAGAATTTTCAATTTCAAATCATAAACGAAAAAGGAAGAAAGACAATGATGTCATCAATTCTCATCATCAACGTCATCCAAGTTGATGACCTCCACCACCTGATCTCTTGAGTTAATACCCAAGCGGCAATCATAGTAATCGATTCGACGATTCACCAAGTCCATGCTATCCTGTATATGCCTAAGACTCTCCATCATGTTCATAGCGGCTACTTCCAAACCATGGTCTACATCGTCGATGTTTATGATCATGCTCGCCTGAGTTTCTTTCATCTCCACCTTCTTGTCAGGAGTTTCTCCTGACCCTCCTAAAGAGCCTTCAAACTGGCCATCATACTCTGGAAATCAAATCCTCTACCTGGAGATGGTGGAACTGATCTGAGGGGAACCTTATCCTCCATCTCTGTTTCCACATATATATCCTTCTCCTCGGTGATATAGTCAGCATCGTCCTCTATGTCATCACCACCCTCCTCTTGGGCGACCCCTCCCACCACTGGTTCCATCAGATGGTACGCTCCATCTTGTGTAAGATGCCCCAGGAAAAAGGGTCTACGGGAGCACTACCCACCTCACCCTCCATAGCCACATGAAAATACTCAAAGATTCTGATGAGTGACCTAGAGTAGGGGTAGTTACCATCAGCTGGATGGGTTGCATGATGCTCCATCGTCTTCATAATCATATATGGAAGGCAAAGGCATAGTGGACCATCTAGTGCGGTGTAGAGGCAGTAGGCCACATAGGCAGTCATGAAATTCACCTGGTTCTGATGCCCAGCACAGGGAACCAGGTTGAACAGAGCCAGTCTACTGAAAACTCTGACCTCAGGGTGGAAGGCTATCTCAGACTCAGGTTGGGTCTCTCTACCACAGATGGTCTGATAGATGTCCTTCTGAAAGTTTTCACTCATGTGAGGACCCAAGGCCCTACCCCTGGGAGGATAATAATACTATGTGTCCTCCAGTGAGATGCCTAGGATCTCCATCAACAGATCAATCGAAAGTCTGATGTTCCGACCCTTCACCCAACTGGTGATAGTGTACACCCTACCATCATACACCACCTCCAAGTTGTAGTAGAATAACTTCATGAGGTTGGGGTAGCCGCGCTGATCGAAATTGAGCATGGATTGCTAACCAAGGGCTGTGAATTTCTCGAGTAACCGAACCCAAACAAAGTCCTCCACCACCATGGATTTCTCCAATGAAATAGACCTCTTGGAGAACTCAACCCAAGTGCGTGCAGCCTTAAGACTGTAAAATACATGTTCATCATAATCCTCGAACTCCTCGGATAAGTCTCGTGCGGGTCGAGCTCGGGAAGCTGAGGAATTTGAAGAGGAACCCCTCCTTCTCCCACTAGAGGAATGCCCACTTCTAGAAGAAGAGGTTGATCCCTTGCCTTTGCGTGCAGACATCCTGTAACAAATAGAAAAGAGCGCGTAAGAAAAATAATAGAATGCTAAGAGGATAAAGTAAAGCAAAAGGGAGAACATAAGGAAACAAAGCAATATGACCCCAGGATAGGAATGGTCAAAATGATGCTCCTATGTTAGGCAATATTGGAAAAAACAATGCATTTAGCATGACAAACGAGGGAGAATATAACCCTATGAGGATAATGCCAATGAAATAATGGAAATTCATGGGAGTGACTAATGGCAATGACCATATGCGGATAAATGAATATCATAGAAAAGTTCAATGCTTGATGCAACAAATTGATAAGGGCAAGAGATGGGAGCATATATATGTTGAAGTATAGAAACATGAATTTGCCAAATTAGCAACAACGCAAACAATTGATTGGTTTCCTCAAAGGAAGAAAAGGGGAAATTATGAATAAAAGAACATAAACCATTACATACTCCCAAAACATTGAGGAAATCTTTAGCACCAACATTTGAGAAAAGGTTCAATTCCATGGAAATAGATGTAATTTGACATATTGAGGCCAAACAAGTGAAGGCCCCAAATTTCTGAAGGATACTAACCTAGAAAATGGGGAAAATTCATACTAAATTGAGAAAATGATGCACATGTATAATGTAGCAATTCTACCACCAATGTGCAATCAAATGTGGATGGGTAGACTCATTCAATCATATATATGCACGGAAGAAAAGAGAAAATGAGAGAACCCTAAAACAGTAAAGGTTTTGGGAAATAGGATTATTAAATCATGGATATGGCATGTATGAATGATTAATGTAGAGATTCATGAGATAAGTATCATGCACACATACTATATTTGATTTTAGTTAAATAAAATCAAGAGAAAAGGGAATTTTGAGGTTAATGAGCAAAAGAAACCAAAATCCCAAAGTGAAGAAAGGAAAATCTACTTACTTGATGTTGATAATTAGATGTAGAGACTGTAGATCCAAGGAAGAAGTGTGGTCAAGGCTTGCAAATGGCTCCTTGGATGGTCCTTGGGCGCTTGGGGCGATTTAGAGAAGAGAGAAAGAAGAGGGAAATGAAGAGTTTTTGAAAATAGGGGGTATGCTATCTTAAAAACAGAATTCGTGACAAGACCAGTGGGTCGCCACCGGCGGGTCATGAAAATGACCCACCAGCCAGTACAACCCGCCGGTGTGTAAATTTTGGCTCAAAATTCCAAATTTTCTGGGATTTGATTTTTAGCTCTGTATAGCCCACTTTTGTGCAAATTATTAGCTAATGTGAGGTAAATTTCCATACATGCTTGTGAGGAAATAATTGTGATACAATATAGAACTCAATGTTGGAATGCGTGCTATGATGATGAACTGCACTGTGAATGAGTGATGAGGGACATAAGTGTGATCGTCTTGTGCTTTAATGAAATAAATGTGGCACTTAATTATACCAAATCTTGATGCAATCCAGGTACAAAGCATTATGGTATGTACTAGATCCGGTAGTAATACAAGAGGGGCCCCACATGGTTCCCATCCTATTGGATGACCACCTAACCCTCGAGAACCTCGACCATAGGAGAGTCTTAGACAAGAAGATATAGTTGAGGGCTCACGTACCCTAAAAATTCTGGATCCTCCTCCTGTTGTTACTCCCAATGATGTTGCGGCTCTTATCCAACAGTCGCAACAAGCCTTCCAGCAATAATTACTCCAACAACAGTAGACCTTCATGAATGTTGTACAACAACAATTGCACCATATGTATGTGGGTCAAGATCCTCGTGGGGTACCCTTCCCACAGGATCCTCTTGTTGAACCCGGTGTTGGAGTACAGTCAGGGTTGCTTCTCCTCGAGCACCACCTGTTGAGACACAAGGGAGTGCTTTACCTGCAATACCACCACAGGATCAACCTAGAGGTACTCCACTTGGTGTTACTCCATGGTTTCCTCCTCATGGCACTCCTCCATATATGGTGTCTCCCCCATACCAGTATCATCTGGCATATCCTCCATACTATCCACCGATCACCACTACTGCAAGGTAGGTAGAATCATTAAGAGGCACTTGCCACCTATCTTCACCAAGGTGGGGAGTGATCCATTAGAGCCAAATTAATGGATCCAAGAATTGGAAAAGATATTTGAGGTGGTAGAATGCACAGAACCTCAAAAACTCATATGTGTTGGGTTACAGTTAAAAAATGAAGCTAATTTATAGTGGAAGGCTACTAAGCCTATCTTGTTAGCAACCCATCCGGAACCAACATGGGAACAATTCAAGAAAATGTTCTTATCAAATTATTATCCCTCAAGCTTCAGAGATCGGAAGGCGACTGAATTCTCATCTTTGACTCAAGGAAACAAGTTGGTCTTTGAGTACCAGTAGCAATTTGAGGAACTGTTTTACATTTCCCCTCCACACATGAAAACAGTCGAGGAAAAGACAAAGAAATCTTTGAAATGACTAAAGGTATCCATTGGCACTATCTTAGGGGCCATGGATTTAACTGATTTTTCTCAAATTGTCTAGAAGGCCAAGACTATAGAAGACAAGCAGAAGGGAGAGTCCTCCACTACACCTGGACTCTGGAAGAGATCCAATCCCTATACAGATTCAAGCAACCCAAACAAGAGCTACCGCGGGCCATATAACTATGGTCCATCATATCAACAGCCCTATAGATCATTGGGGTACATGCCCCGACTAGCCAGTAGATTGGGTTCTACGGCTCCATGATCGCCTCGTCCTCCTATAACACATGGCCAGATATAGAGGGCACCAGTACCGGTGCTAGCCTCTTAGAATAGGTGCTATGTTTGTCGCTCACTTGGGCATTTTGCAAAGGATTGCCCATAAAAGCTAGCTGTGGTGCAGAATCAGCCTCCTATTCCTAGACCCACCTTGATTCAAGGTGGTCCACCTCAAGGGAGAATGTATGCATTATCAGGTGAAGAAGTTAAGGCAAGCCCCGATGTTGTAGCAGGTACCCTATCTATCTCGGGAATACCAGCTTATGTATTATTTGATTCTGGTGCATCACATTTTTTTATATCTAAAAGATTTTCTAGTAAGATTGATGTGACACCCAAAGCTTTGGAAAGAAAATTGATTGTTAGCACACCTATGGGTAAGGTAACACAATTAAATGAAGTGTACAGGCCATGTTCTGTTGAAATAGATGGAAAAAAGTTGGATGCCCAACTTATCAAATTTAACATGAAAAATTTTGATGTAATATTGGGCATGGACTAGTTATCTAGTTATTAGGCAAATGTCATGTGTGCTGAAAACGTAAATTAAAGTGGTGAGTGGTGATGGCAAAGAGCTTGTGTATCAAGCGAATAAGATAAGACGACCTAAAAAGATTCTTGTCTCTGCATTACAGGCGGTAAAGTTATTGGAAGAGAGATGTCTAGGCTACCTAGCTTCGATACAGGATGTAGAAGCAAAGGTCACACCATTGGAGGAATTGAATGTAGTCAGAGAATCTCTTGACGTCTTCCCAGATAACCTAACCCGGCTTCTTCCCAACAGGGAGTTAGAGTTTGCCATTAATTTGATTCTTGGAGCGGCACCAGTGTCTAAAGCTCTATACAAAATGGCACCACCCGAATTAAAGGAGCTACAGACTCAGTTGCAGGACCTATTAGAGAAAGGTCTCGACGCCCAAGTGTATCTCCTTGGGGTGCCCCAGTTATGTTTGTTAAGAAGAAAGATGGGAGTTTGTGTATGTGCATCAACTATTGAGAATTGAACAAACTAACCATTAAGAACCAGTATCCGTTGCCACGCATAAATGACCTTTTTTACTAGTTGCAAGGTGCTAAAGTGTTTTCCAAGATTGACCTCAGATTCGGTTATTACCAGCTCAAGATAAAGAACAGTGATATACCTAAGATGGCTTTTAGGACCCGATATGGTCATTATAAATTCCTAGTCCTATCTTTTGGGTTAACCAATGCACTGCAGCCTTTTATGGATCTGATGAATCGAGTATTTTATGATGTTCTTAATAAATGGGTCATCATTTTTATCGATGACATCTTGATATACTCAAAAAAGAAAGAAGAGCATACATAACACTTGCGAATGGTACTTCAAAGATTGAGAGAGAGAACAACAATTATATGTAAAATTTAGTAAATGTGAGTTTTGGTTAAAGCAAGTTAGATTCCTAGGGCACATTGTGTCTGAGAATGGGATCGAAGTTGACCCGGGGAGGGTAAGAGCAGTCATAGAATGGAAAACTCCCAAGAATGCCACCAAAATCAGAAGTTTCTTGGGATTAGAGGGCTACTACCGACGATTTATGGAGAACTTTTCCCGAATTGCCACTCCAATGACCAAGTTGACCAGGAAGGGAGTGAAATTTGAATGGTCAAAGGAGTGTGAGGATAGTTTTCAAGAACTGAAGAAACTATCGATGTCAGTCCCAAGACTGATGATACCAGAAGGTACTGGTGGCATGACAGTCTACACGGATGCCTCTAGAATTGGGTTAGGTTGCATTCTTATGTAGTACGGCAAGGTTGTGGCCTATGCATCTAGATAGTTAAAGGAATATAAGAAGAGTTATCCCACTCATGATCTAAAATTGGCAACAGTTATCTTTGCCTGGAAGATCTTGCGCCATTACTTGTATGGGGAAAAGTGCGAGATATTCAGTGATCACAAAAGTCGCAAGTACTTCTTCACCCAAAGGGATCTGAACATGAGATAGAGAAGATGGCTAAAACTCATGAAAGATTATGACTGTGATATACAGTATCATCCAAGTAAGGCTAATGTAGTGGTTGATGCACTAAGCTGAAAGGCTCAAACTGTATCTCTTGCTTATTTGGCCACCAGCCCACGGCTTAAGCAAGAAGCCATATTAATGGATGAGATACTTTTGAATGAGGGATCTACCATAGAGCTTGATCAGCAGTTGGAGGATATTAAGAAGTTAACCCTATCTCTATTATCCTTACAGGTGTAACCATCCATCAGGTATGAAATAATCATGAAACAACTCATGGATCCTGACTTGTAGAAAATCAGAGTTAAAATCCAAGAGCATAGGATGGATGATCTTGACTTCACAAGAGCCAAGGATGGAGCACTATTGTTTCAAGGCAGATTGTGTCTACCTAATGACATTGGGATCCAAAACAAGATAATTAAGGAAGCATAAAGTTCTGAGTACACGCTCCACCCTGGAAGCACTAAGACATACAAAGATCTTAAGCAAAGTTATTGGTGGCCAGGGATGAAGATTACAGTAGCCCTATATGTTGAACAGTGTCTTACGTGTCAGAAGATCAAGGCAGAGCGACATCGGCCATATTGTACTCCTCAACCACTCCCAGTACCGAAATGGAAATGGGATATGATTTCTATGAACTTTGTCACTGGGCTACCCTATTCACCCAAGGGAATGGATACAATTTAAGTGATAGTTGAAAGACTTACTAAAACTGCCCATTTCATTCCAATCAAGACTACCTACTCTATGGTTAAGCTAACATAACTTTATATAGAGAATATTGTTCGTGTACATGGAGTACCGATTAGTATAGTATCAGATAGAGACCCAAGGTTCACATCTAAATTCTGGAAGAGCCTCCAGTATGCTATGGGAACACAAGTGAACCTAAGCACTACCTTTCATCCACAGACTGACGGGCAATCTGAATGAATAATACAAATAATAGAAGATATGCTCAGAGCATGTGCAATGGAAATGAGTGGCAGTTGGAAAAAATACATACCTCATATGGAGTTTTCTTATAACAACAGCTATCAATCAACGATCGGAATGGCTCCATATGAGGCATTGTATGGTAGAAGGTGTAGAACTCCTTTATATTGGGATGATGTAGGAGAGCGCTAATGCTTGGGCTAGAAATGACACAGATGACCCACGATAAAGTTGATGTGATTCGCGAGAAGATCAAAGCTACCCAATCCTGTCAAAAGAGTTATGCAGACAACCGCAGAAAAGACATTGAATTCCAGGAAGGGGAGAAAGTATTTCTAAAAATCTCTCCCACCAAGGGCATACACAGGTTTCACGGAAGGGCAAGATGAGTCCAAGATATGTTGGCCGGTTCAAGATCTTAAAACGGGTTAGCCCAGTGGCATATATGTTGGCCCTTCCGCTATCTTTCAGCAATGTGCATAATGTGTTTCATGTTTCAATGCTGAAACGGTATGTACATGATCCATCACACATGCTAACAGTGGAACCAGAGTAATTAGAGGCAGATATGACTTATGAGAAGCAGCCTACTGAAATCCTAGACTGAAAGATTAAGAGTCTTCACAACCGATCCATTGCTTTTATAAAGGTGCGATAGGCCAATCGTTCACTTAAGCTGAGAGAAAGAAGCTGATATCCAGGCTAAATATCTTCATCTTTTCGGACTACCCGGTAACTTCAATTTCGAGAACGAAATTTTTAAAGAGGGGGGTAGATGTAGAGCCCTACTCTTTAAACCCCTGTCTATTGACCGGTTGGTTTGGTTTGATCTTGCAGGGTCTGAATCAGAACGGGTTGATGCCGGTGCTTTGTGGTACATGATGGCAAGGATGACTCAAAATGTGGGATGGCCGGATGAGATAGAGCCAGTACCTGAGATGATCCGCACACCTAAGCCGTGCCCTTGCATATATCACAAGGTCATGTATGAATAGAAAAGGTAAGTTATCATATTTGAATGATAGGAACTTGATCGACTACACGTGACGATAATAAAGTACATGTTAAGACTCCGTTTTCCTCCAAAATACAGCAAGGTTGGCTTATTTGGCCAACTGGAGAGTTACACTAGTATGTGCAAGACCCACTTGTTGGGGTTTTGTGGATCCCAGCATGCCCAGCTTGGATGAGCACGTGCATTTCGACTTCCTCATTGTAATGAGGTCTTGTATGCCCAAAGTTGTCAGCTACATCACCAAAAAAAGTGATTAATGTGTTTTGGTCCATAAATGGGCAAAACCAAATAAGCCTTATAAGATATTTATAAGCCAAGGAATAAATAGCCTTTATAACTCTCTCTCTCCCTCGTTTATGGTTTTTAGCAAAGTGGGAGAGAGGAGTAAAGAAAAGAGAGAAAAATGGAAGAAGGAAGAGGAAGGAAGTTTTCCCTTGGATTCCGGAGCCACATCTTGCTTGTCCATCGTCGGAATAACGACCGGTGACTTGAGATCTTCATTTTGAGGTAAGTTACACCATGAATCTTGAAGTTTGATGAAACCCTCTTTATATATGTTTGGTCTAGAGGGTAACAAAGCCATTGTGTGTGATTTTCATTGAAGTATTTGAGGAGAGGAACAAAGATTGGAGGTTTTTGAAGTGGCATTTGAGTTTGGGGAAAAGAGTTTCAAGATTTGGGGTCTTTACAAGTAAAGGTATGACTTCTTCTCCTAATCTTGTTGTTGTCTTAGATCCATGTACAATCAAGTAGGTGAAGCTTAGAATGTGTGGGAAATGAAGTGGGAATCACCCCATTGGAGTTCCAAGTGTTGGAATGGAAGAAGGAAGAAAAATAGGAGAGTTCAAGAGAACCGGCGGGTACAATCGGTGGGTGCCTGACCTGCCGATGAAGACCTACCAATCACACCTGAGCTATTGGGTTCTACCGATGGGTGTGATCGGTGGGTGCCTGACCCACTGGTGAAGACCTAACAGTCATTCCTGCACTTATGGTTTTACCAGCGGGTAAGACCGACGGGTCCCTGACCCGCCTGTATGACCCACCAATCTTGCTGATTTCACTGGTGGGTTCCCTGACCCACCTGTATGACCTATCAGTAGCTCAAATGAGCTCCGATTGAATCCAAATTTGTCGACAACCTTCCTTACGCTATTATTCACATAGTGACATATCCTACGTCATTTATGGTCCCGATTTATACGTATTTCTAAATCCTTTATCTATGTTAGGATTCAAGAAACTCATCCTCTCACTCCAGATCTTACCCGTGTTGCGAGTGCCGATTCTCCTACGAAAATAGGTAAGTAGGGAGTGGACTTTGATTCTTAATTTGTGGAATATTTTTGGCATCCTTTGCACTTATAAACTATATTGACATTCTGATTGTCATTCTCATGCATATGGTTGATGAATAAATGATGCTTCTAGAACTGAACATGTTATATTTTAAATTCTATATGCATTGTTATATGTTGCATTTTGAGAATGGATTTATCATGTGATGTATATGATGCCAATTTGTCGAACATGTGTGGGATTTTCTAGAATAGATACCGTAGTCGACTTGGAAACAAATGCATTGGTTCACCGTGGTACGGGATACAGAAGAATTGTGCAGTTGTACTATCTCATGTAGGAGTATATGGTTAGGATTTAACACACCCTCATGCTATGACCCTTCCCAACAGGGGTTTACATGTTGGGTTATCACTGGGGGAAAGCATCGGTCACGGACCACCTTGATGGTTGAAGTATGCTTGGCTGATTGGTGATATATTCAGAGGGCCAATCGTACTGCTTTTAATTTTTGATGTGGTTCATCCACGATTTACTTTTTTATTGTGGTTCGAGCACGATTTACTTTTTTGTTGTGGTTCGGCCACGATTTATATTTTTGTTGTGGTTCGACCACGATTTATTTTTCTGAGTGCTCACGGTGGGCCTTCTCCGACAATCCTATGGGTGTATCGCATGATGGAGAATGCATCTTGGAACCGGGGCATACGTGCACTATGGTTGTGAGTAGCACGTTAGCTATAACCTAGAATGATTGTTTAGGTAGATTAGGATTAAAATGAATTGCACGCATATAGTATTCATTTAAATTGCATTTGCTTGTGTGTGTCTTTCTTTCAATTTACTGAGCTAGTGAGCTCACCCCTCAAGTACACACATTTTTAGTTGATTTTACAGACTATTCAGTAAAAGAACCCGTGTCGAGTCCCACTGACGAAATCACAGTGGGGGCATTAGTGGGTCCTCGAAGAATTTGAACACAGAGAAGGTTGTCCGAGTGAGAGTTATGTTGTTGGGCAATAGTGATAGATTCGGTTTGCCGTATTTTTTTATTCTTTTGGTATATTCTCCTTTTATGCTCTCGATATTTAAATTGTTATTTCTTATGTAACTATCATGCCTACAAGCCCACATGTTAATTCTTTTATGGATAACAATTTAGGTATCAAGGGTATGGGAGAATTACAGGTTATTAACGATGACAAGACTTCTGTTGTATTATGTTATTATATTCCATTGATCACGTGTGGCTTGCTGTGCTGTGGTCACTGTATCAGATGATCCTAGTGGTTTTTGGGTTACCCAAAGGGAACCTAGTCACCGGTCTGGTTCTATGTGAATCGGGCGTGACACCTGTCATATAAACTTCGCTACAGAGTACGGGTTAAGTCAGACTTATTGAACATTTCCTCATCTACGTAGCCGACAAGCTCACCATACATATCTTAGTCAATTTAATGTGACATCCCTTTCATGATAAAATTTGGACATTTTTATTGGCCTTGCCCCTATTTTGGTCTCATAGATGGTTAGAGAATTCACTACGACTTCTGCTCACTTTTATGAATAGATTTTTGTTTAATAGAAAAAGTGCCTGATAGATATGATTTTAATTTGAAGCAAGTTTTCTTTCATTTCTGGTGAAAGAAAATTATTCCTTTGTTGACAAATATGTAACCATAAGGGAAAGGGACTAATGTCAGAGGTAGTTTTCCACCAATGACAAAGTCGGAAGTGGAATTATCCAGTTGAGAGTGGGTTTAAAAGAAAAAAAATGGTCTGATCTATCGGTGGGATGTGAGACTAGTGTGCATAGGAATCCGCACATTTGTATCATGACAGTAAAGGGTTTGAATTCAGGTGAAAATTTAAGTACCGTTGGAAAGGAAGAATCCATAACTTAAGGATAAAAGAACCAATTCTTGGGAATCTCAACAGACTTTGTTTAGTAGGAAATGTTTAAATGGGTAAAAGTTTGAACAAGACAAGAGAAAT
The DNA here is from genome assembly GCF_013358625.1 of Macadamia integrifolia. Lineage (NCBI taxonomy): Eukaryota > Viridiplantae > Streptophyta > Magnoliopsida > Proteales > Proteaceae > Macadamia > Macadamia integrifolia. Next base: position 36,682,452 of record NC_056559.1, on the reverse strand, counting down.
ACAGGCAACCATTTCAAGAATGGGTTATAATGTTATGATTTAAAAAATAAGGGGTTAGAAAAACACTGTGTAGTTTATACACACATTAATTGATGAATTATTATATAAATCTATTCATCTAAAGTATAAACTCTTAACCAATTATAACATACCTTCAAAAAAAAAAAAAACTATAACATATAAGGAAAACTTTGTCCTATTAGAAAAAGGTGAAAGTGTTACACCATTTCATACGTCCATTGTGCAAGAAGGTTCACCACACCATCCTAGGGCTTGTGAGCCCTATAAAGTTTTAATATGTTCCCCAAAATACCCTATTGATGCCCTCTATTGCTCATCTGAAGCTCAACACTCAAGAATTCTCCTTCACCATAATTTAAGGAAAACTTGATCTTAAGAAAAATACATATATTAATATCAACATCCATTCTAAGCTCTAAAATACAATTACCACATACACACATACGAAGTTTTGAACCTCTTCTGTTTATCATATTTTCATGTTCTTCTATAGTAACTCTCCCCTTGTCCTCTCCCTGAGAGTGTTCATCTCCGCCTGGGGCATGTTTTTGAGTTCTAACTTCTTTATCGTTTTCTATTTTCTACCATCTTATTTAGCTTTGTTATGGAGGTACCAACATCAACACAACCTATAACTGTAACAATTGCATCAGCACCAGCGCCAGTGCTACCACCACCATCACAACCACTACTAGGCACACCTTCTTTATCTACAGATGAGCAGCATGATAGTGATGAGGATGCTTTCGTTATTGACGAGGAGACTGAGGATCAAATTGCAAAACGAGAAGCCAACACTTTGGTTGGACAAATCATTGTGGGGAAACCATATCGTAGACAAGCCGTTTTTGAAGCTTTGATCATGACTTGGAATGTCAAGTGTGGAGTTGTTGTTGCACCACTTCCACAAGATCGTTATTTGTTCTCTTTCGAGCACCCAATTGACATTAAGAATGTTTTGGTAGATGGACCATGGTCCGTGAGTGGAAATCTTTTAGTCCTAGAGAAATGGAAAACTGATGGTGCTTGGGGTTTTCTTCATGTCAACTTTTGGGTGCATTTACACGGGGTTCCACTAGAGTTATGCTCCTTAGATTTTGCTCTACAACTTGCAGCAAAAATTGGCCCTTCCAAGCAAGTGGTGCTTATTCAAGGTTTCCAAGGCAGCCAACGTATTCAGTTCTACTGGTGTCAAGTGACCTTGGACATTCGATGTCCTTTAAGGGTGGAGATTCCTATTATGCAGTGGTCTGAGATCAGAACGACAGTAACTATTACCTATGAAAGGCTGCCTATTTTCTATGCTTTTTGTGGTCTTCTTGGCCATGAGACTAAGGCCTATTTGGCTTTTTTTGAGGCTGAATCAGCACACCATGAGCTACTTGGATGTGAATCAAATTATTCATGTCATAGTTGTCCCATCCCGTCGTTCTCGATTATGCTATGAGCAACCGTACTAAGGCCTCGTTTAATCGAGAACGCACCACATAACATGGCTCAGGAAGAGTCATTTATGTCATCTACTTCAGCCAGCAATGCTCAATTCTTCCACGCTACATCTTCAACCGAAGCCGGAGAAGGAGTTCCACATCTGTCGCCGATCACCAAGCACAATCAAAGGTATGGGCCAGCTATCAATCATGTGCCTCTAAATGAGGAAGTAATGGCTCCTCTTGTCCGTATTGCAACATCTAGCCACGTAATCTCATTAACTTCACCAATTACTATTCCACAACACCCGCACATTCAATCAATTCCTTCAAAACCAACGTTACACCTTATCATTATAACCATCCCACTTCCTTATTTTCAAACCCTCACATTACACCATCCCATTATAACCTTCCCTCCTCCCAAAACCCACACGTTACTCCATCCCATTATTTGAATTCTATTACTTCCTCTACCACTAGTAACCACTCCACCTCCCTAAACCCACACGTTCCTCCAGCCATTTATTTAAACTCCATTACTCCTACCATTAGTGATCGTCCCAGCTCCCTTAATCCACCCCATTATCCACCTCCAACTATAACTCCCTCACATGACATTCTTAATTACCTCCACAACCTACCTAGAACACCAGAAATTAATTTAGCGTTAACTGCCCTCCTCCCATACCTATCAGGTTGCACCCTTTCAGCTCCGCCTGAAAGCTTATCATATGTACATCCCTCTCCTCTCCCATGTGAGACTCAACCGACTCTTCCCCCTTCTACTATCCCATGCCATTCTCAATCCCTTCCAAACTTCCATGGCCATGTTGTGCTTTCCTTAGAATCTCCTAAGAGGCCGCGGGTGTTGAAGGAGGAATCAGAATGAATGGTCAGAGAATATTGAAATGGCCGCACATGACACATTGGAATCTCTACCTTATTTTTTAGGGGAGACCCCCGTGGTGGCTAGGGAGCAGCACGACGGGAAACAATAAAAATATTGGGATGGAACTGTCAAGGGATGGGGAGGCCCTCGACAATTCGTTCTTTTCATCACCTCCTCAAGCACGACCACCCAGATATTGTGTTCCATATGGAAACGAAGAGTCGGAAAGCAAGCATTGTCAAGCTATGTCGGAAAGCTAAGTTCCACTCAAACTTTCCTATTGATCCCTATGGTGCAGCGGGTGGTCTTGCTATTTTATGGAAAGATTGTATCACTTTGAATTTTTTATCTTCTGATTCTCGGTTTATTGATATGGAAGTTAGCTCATTTGTTGAACCTCCCTTCTATCTTACTTGTGTTTATGGTGACCCACTAAAGCATAGGAGGCAATTGGTATGGGACCGTATTATTGCTATTGGGAGTTCAAGGCATGGAAATTGGATATGTCTTGGGATTTTAATTTGTATCTCTCCTGGCATGAAAAATCGAGAGGGAAACAAACTCCCTCCAGGGACACTGATATTTTCAGGGCATTTGTGAATTCATGTAATTTTCTTGACTTGGGTTTTTATGGCCCACTCTTTATATGGAACAACAAGCAATCTGGAGCTTCAAATAAGATCCGGTTGAATCGAGCACTTTGCAATTCTGAGTGGCAGTAATCATTCTCTAAGGCTTCACTTTTTGTTAAGCCGGCTATTGGTTCTAACCATTCCCCGATTCTTGTTGATACATTGGGAGGAAGATCAAAGGGATGACGCCCTTTCTAGTTCGAGTCTATATGGCTACAACACCTAGATTGTCGTAATGCTGCTCTTAAAGGTTGGTCAATTAACCCTTTAGGTGCTGCAGTTCAAGTTCTGTTGGGGAAAGTTCAAAATTCCCAACAAGTTTTCAAGAAATGGAACAAGGATATATTTTGCAACATTCAAAAGAATATCAAGAGCCTCAAAGCCGAGCTGGAACACATTCAAAGCCTTCCATCATCACTGTTCTCTCAATAATGTGAGTACGAAATACAAAAATTGCTTGATGTGGAGCTTCAAAAGGAGGAGGAAATGTGGCGGCAAAAGTCAAGAAATACTTGGTTGCAATGTAGCGATAAGAACACCTCCTTTTTTCATGTTTCGACTTTGCAGAGGTGTCATCAAAACAAGATCCTTAAGCTCAAGTCCCTATCAGGTCAATGGTCAACCTCTACGTCAGATGTTTCAAAAATTGTATATTCTTATTTTCAACCTATTTATGATTCTGAGCCTATTGATAATGAGGCTTTAGTTGAGGTTTTGAATGTTGTCAATCCTGTAGTGACAGAGGAAATTAATGACTCTTTATGTTAGCCCCCAACAATGGAGGATGTTCACAGATCTATCTTTGTTATAGGTCCCTTGAAGTCGCCAGGGCCAGATGGATTTCCACCAATTTTCTTCCAGTGTTATTGGGATATTGTAAAAGATGATCTTTTTTCCTATGTTGCAGAGTTCTTTGCTACAAGTCACATTCCTTTGGAGTTAAATAAAAGTCTTATAAGCCTTATTCCTAATGTTGTTCATCCGGAGTCAGCAGACCAATTTAGACCCATAAGTCTATGCAATGTGATTTTCAAGGTCATTACCAAGCTGATTGCGGAGCTATTGCAGGGAGCATTACATCAAATTATTGATCCAACTCAATTTAAAGTTATTCCAAATCTGCTAATATCTGATAACATTCTAGCAGCACTTGAAATGTTCCATTATATTAAGAAACAAAAGAAAGGCAAAGCTAAGTTTTTAGCACTCAAGTTGGATATGCGAAAGGCATACGATAGGCTAGAATGTAGATTTATTGAAGGCATGCTTTTAAGGATGGGCTTTCACCAGTATTGGGGATGGCATGTATACGATCTATTTCATATAAGCTCTTAGTCAATAGGGGTATCAAGGGCTCTATTGTTCCAACCCGTGGTATCCAGCAAGGAGATCCTATCTCCCCTGCCATATTTATTTTATACTCACAAGCACTCTCATCTATTATTTCTCATGCACAAAATCTTAGCAATCTTTGTGGCATCAAAATCTATCACAGGGGTTCCCCATTGACTCATTTGCTTTTAGCTGATGATTATTTACTTTTCTCACAAGTGAGCCTTCATGATGTCACAACTCTTAAGCATTGCTTGGATTTTTATTGCAAAGCAACAGGACAATCTATCAATCTTCAAAAGTCTTCTCTTACATTCAGTCCTAATACTCATGAAAGATTCAAGCATTGGTTTTCAAGAGTTTTAAAAGTGCCATATGGTGATGGCCCATCTAAATACTTGGAATTACTAACTGACTTTGGAATATCTAAGAAGGTTTTATTCCAAGAGGTGAAGGAGAAGACTCTTGGGAAATTATAAGGTTGAAAGAATAATTTTCTATCTCATGCCAGCAAGGAAGTTCTTTTGAAGGCAGCAAATTTCACCTATGTCAAATTTTATGGGGTCGCAATTTAAATTGCCAGTATCTCATCATGACTCAATAAGGAAGGCAGCATCAAACTTTTATTGGGGGGATTCAGATAAAGAATCCAAGATCCATTGGATTTCTTGGTCTCATCTGTGTCGTGCAAAGTCAAAGGGGGGGCTTGGGCTTTAAAGATTCAAAAATTCAGAATCAAGATTTATTGGCAAAGGCAGCTTGGTGGCTTTGTTCATCCCCGGACACCCTTTGGGGCCGTCTAATGAAGTCAACTTATTTCCCAAACTTAAGTTTCTTGGAGGCAAGGTTGGGTAGCAAACCATCATGGGGATGGCAGAGTCTTTTGGAAGGAAGGAAAACTCTCCTCAAGGGTTTACTTTGGCAAATAGGAAGTGGGGAAAATGTGAACATATGGCAAGATAGTTGGGTACCTTCTCTCCCCAAGTTCAAGATTCAAGAGCCAAAGCCAATTGGTTGCCATCTGAACTAGGTTGCAGAGCTTATTGATCCCATCTCTAGACGTTGGAGGACAGATTTACTACAACAGTATTTTCAACCACATACAAAGGAGGCTATTCTTAAGATAAATTTGAGTCTATATTAGAGAGTTGATAAGCAGGTTTGGGGTCCTTCAAAGAATGGCCTATTTTCACTTAAAACGGCATACCAGTTGCTTTAAATAAGGCCCAAGATGCTATCACCATAGGTGCATCATCTTCTCGTTTTAACCAATGGGATCATGTCCCAGACTCAACCTGGAATCCCATGTGGGCTACAAAGACTCTCCCAAAAATTAAAAGCTTTATTTGGAGAGTTTGTGTGCAACGGATAGCATTAGGGGAGGGTCTCCATTCTCAGCAAGTACCAATTTATCCTTCATGTTGTAAGTGTGGCACAAAAAGGAATCAGTTGATCATATTTTGCTTAATTGCTCTTTCGCAAGCTTGGTCTAGTTTGGCAGTAGCCTTTCATACTCGCCCCCATTAAATCATATCCCATTGCTCCATGAATGGCTAGGAAGTTGGGACGCTCTATTTCGATCAAATAAGAAGCTTGCACGTGAGTCGCTCTCTAGAGCATCTTTCCTTTGTTGGTTTTCAATGTCAAAATATGGACTCCATAAGAAGTGATAACGGTGGCGGAGAAGGCTTATGTTGAATTCACTATAGCTAATACAAGGGATCGTCAACAGAAAGTAGCAACGGGTGGGTCTATTTATGCATCATTTGAGAAATGGTCACCCCCAGCTCTGTGTTGCATCAAAGTTAATTGTGATGCCGTGCTTCCCCGAGGGACTTCGGAAGGTGATATGGGCTTTATTTTCAGAGACCAATTTGGAGGACTGGCTAAGGCCATCTCGGTTTCTCAATGCCTAAGTTCAGTTTTTCAAGGAGAGGCACTGGCCATCAAATCTGCTTTATCTCATACTTTGGATTTAGGATATCTACATCTTCAAGTAGAATCGGATAGCAAGGAGATTGTTAATTTACTTCAAGACTGTAATGAAGTACCACCTCTAGAGGCGGTGGCAGTAGTCAATGATATTAGATAGCAATGTTCTTTATTTACTTCCATTTCTTTCACTTGTATTCCAAGGGCTCTAAATAGTGTTGCAGATGCCCTGGCACAGAAGGCCCTGTCTATCATGTGTTTGACAGATTGGCCATATTCCACTCCTTGGCTTCTCAGACTTTGTGAGTCTGAAGCTAATGGTTGTACACATGTTTATCACCATCAGTAAATTTGTTCTTTACCAAAAAAAAAAAATACAATCACCATATAAAAGAGGAGGATCAAGATTCACAACTCAATAATGTGTGAATAAAATGTCAGATGAATCCACCTCTCTCTCTCTCTCTCTCTCTCTCTCTCTGTGTGTGTGTGTGTGTGTGTGTGTACACTACCGTATGGCCTTGCTTTCCATGGCCATTAGATCAAGCTTCACAACTTAAAGAGAGAGAGAGAGAGAGCATATCGCATCAGACGATTAAAATTTTATAGCACCAAAATCATCTACGGGGAGGCAGTGAGGATCTAACAGCAGAGGTGTATACCAAGATCCTCCCAATCGTTGAATCCTCAGTGCTACTCACTGCTCACTGTAGAGAATTTTGATCCAATTGTATGAAGGGTATGTCACCAAGATGAGGATATTCCACAACACTTTTGACAGCTACAACTCAAATCTGACCAACTACGGTCGTGTTCTATCAATGACATAACTATACAGTACAAGTAGCACAGTAGACCCTCCTCTTGCATTTAATATTTGGGAAAAGTCTTTCTGAACATGAGGCATAGATTGAGTACACATTCTCACACTAGATTTCTTTATTATATTTTCTCTTTCCTCAGAAAAATATATAAGGTAATTCATATACTCCTTGATGCGGTAAAAATTAACTGGATAAACTTCCCTGCAGTTCCTGGTGCTTTAGCCGACCTGCACAAAAATGATGATAGGGGAGAGTCGGGCTGACCCAACAGGGGACTCTCCGATGCCTAAGTCAGATCTTTCCACAACAGATGCTCAAGAGAGCTTTTTCAGTAAGAGAAGTGAGTGATCGATCCCCTATGATGGAGGCTTACCTTGGTATTTATAGGTTGTTAATGGAGGGAGAGTGGGAGACGATTGTGAATAGTCCTGTTTAGGCGTGGAGTCCTTGAGGGGAGTAGCCCTATGATTCTGGGAATATTCTGGGTCTGAGGGTATTCCAGGGGAATATTCCCCCTTATCTCGGAAAGGCCAACAGTGTGAGGGATAGACGTCTATGGTGACGTGTAGTGGATAGAGTCCTGTCATTCTAAATAGGGATTATGTTCCTTGAATGTAGGGGTGGACGAAAGCATGTCTCTGGAAACCTTGTTGTTGACGTCAGGCCGAGGTGGCAGCATGGCCTGATGGAGGGCCGAGGTGGCAGCACGGTCAGATGGAAGGCCGAGGAGGCAGCATGACCTAATGGAGGGTCGAGGTGGCAGCACGGTTGATGGAGGGCCAAGGTGGCAATACTGCCTGATAGAGGGCCAAGGTGGTAACACGGCCTGATGGAGGGCCGAGGTGGTAGCACGGCCTGATGGAGGGCCGAGGTGGTAGCACGACCTGATGGAGAGCCGAGGTGATAGCACGGCCTAATGGAGGGCCGAGGAGGTAGCATGGCCTGATGGAGGGCCGAGGTGGTAGCACGACCTGATGGAGGGCCGAAGTGACAGTACGGCCTGATGGAGTGTCGAGGTCACAGCACAACCTGATAGAGGGCCGAGGTCACAGCACAACCTGATGGAGGGCCGAGGTGGCAACACGACCTGATGGAGGGCCGAGGTGGCAACACGGCCTGATGGAGGGCCGAGGTGGTAGTACGGCCTGATGGTGGGCCGAGGTGGTAGCACGGTCTGATGGTGGGCCGAAGTGGTAGCACGACCTGATGGAGGACCGAGGTGGCAGCACGACCTGATGGAAGGCCGAGGTGGTAGCACAGCTTGATGGCGGTCCAAGGTGTAGCATTGGTCAGGACCGATCCTTGCCTGTGCTGTTGGAAAGAAATACCCTCATCACCAGCCCCCCGCTCTAGTGGTTTGGCTCAGACGGCTAGAGCATTAAATTCCGTTGACATTTCTGATCGTGCGCCATCCACTCAGTGTGAAATGCGCTTATTAGGCCACGTGTCTCAGAGCCTTAACCTCACCTCAAGCAGGCGAAGAGACCGTCCTGTCCGTCGTTGATTTCGATAAGATCTAGCCGTTCATTCTCCACTTCCTTCTCCTATAAATAGTGTACATCTTTCCCGAAAGTCTTGTCGTTCGATCTTGTGATAAAGTCAGCTCAGCTCGGTCCTATTTTCAGCACAGACTATCAAAGAGTTTCAGAGCAGCACGGTGTTGTGAATAGCGCTACTTCTTGCTCATCCTTTTAAGTTCATCTTGCAACAAGTAAGTACGATTATGGTTGTGACTAGTCGATCCACTACTCAGCCTTCCGTATACCCTAGCATTAGCCCTGAAGATCCCAACATGGCGTCCGCGCGTGATCCAGACTTGCCCAACCAAACCCCCTTAACTACTGTGAGGCCTGGGGAAAATCACCCTGAGTGCCCGATTCTCGATCCTTCGTCCTCTAGTGACAGCACTTCCAGCAGTCAGGGCTCTGACGACAGCTCTGGCTCTGACGATAGCTCGGGCTCGGGCAGCAGCTTAGGCTTTGAGTCTGTGGAGGTGGTCTAGCCAGAGACCATCCCGAGCAGGGCTGGGGCTAGCTCGACTATCTCGGCTCAGCCCCCCAGTGTCGTAGTAGTAGGTACTCCGAGTGCGGGCCCCTCAGGTGCCGAAGTCCCTGAGGCCGGCCAAGCAAAATCTAAGGGGGAAGGCTCTGCCTCCTCCTCTGGAGAGAAGATGACCGCGGTGAATACCCCAAGTATCCTGACGACCAAGGTGCTCAACCTGATCCAGAGCCGATACTGCATCCTAGATTACGGGGTGATGCACGTCCTAGACGAGAACGAACACGTGGACACCACTGGGGATGAGGTTGCCCTTTACAATGTGGCCTTCCAGAGCGGCCTGAGGATTCCTATGCCCAAGCTGGTCAGCTCGATCCTGGAACACTGGTGCCTCTCTCCCAGCTAGCTGGCTCCTAACTCATGGCGGATTGTTCTTGGCTTTGAGGTGTTTGTCTCGAAGCTAGGTCGGACCGCAACGCTGGATCTGTTTAGGAAGATGTTCTTAGTGAAGAGGCACACCTCAGGGTCGTACTATTTCACCAAGAGAAAGAAGGACGGTCCTTACAACGACCTAAAGATGTTCCTCAACATGCCCTCCTCGGTGAATAAGTGGAAGGAGAGGTACTTCTACGTGGCGATGGAGGGGAACCCCTTCAAGAGCAGCTGGGTCAAGCCCACCCTATCCGTGCTGAACCGAGCACCCAAGCTCTTCCCAGCTGACCTCCAAACATATCAAATGTGTTTGGGTGGGGAGGCTGTGGATGTTCGCATGCTACAGGATGAAGACTTCCTCCGGGAGTTTGAGCTGAGTGAAGTCCCTAGTGAGGGTTCGACCGAGTCCGGTTATTGTGGTTTAGCTCAGTCTTTTGATGTTTTAGCCTATTCCCAGTACTGATAATGCTCGGTTCTTTCTCGTCTTGCAGTGGTTAATGTGAAGGTAGATAATAAGGCCCTGGCTGCGGCGGCAGTGGAGGCGAGGAAGAAAGATGCGGCCAAGCAGGCTCCCAAGAAGGCTGGTGACAAGGGCAAGGTTGTGGCGAGCCCCAACCCCGGTGTGAAGGTCGCCCCTCCCGCTGGCGAGGGCAACAAGTCCTTGCCCCTTATTATTGGGGGCAAGCAAGGGAAGGAGATGCCCCCTCCAGTACAATATTCAGCTCAGCACGGGGCTCCGGGCTCTGCGAAGGCGAAGGAACCTCCCACCATATTTCTGCTTCAAATACTGGTTAAGGTATCCAGCCTTGATGAGCTCATCAATTTCCCTTTTCAGAGACTTGTAATCTTCAGTGTTATGTCCATGGTCTCGGTGGTATCGGCAATACCGGTTGGGGTTCCTCTCCTCTGGTTTAGTTGTCATTGGCCTGGGCCAGCAAAAATACTTCTGATCTTGGATCTCTAAGAGCAGGCTTGTTCGGGAACGATCAAGTTCATATCTCTTAGGTTCAAATGTGTCAAGCGGCCGATCTGTTCTGTTCCTCTTTGGCTCGCGAGAGTCGTCCCTAGGTCTCAGAGTCCTTTTCTTCTCCTTCTCCGACTGATCACACATGTCAGCTATTCCTCTGGCGGCCAGAACTTCCTCTATGTCAGCATATTGATTTCACCGTCTCAACAGTTCGGGCATTGTTTCTGGTAAATCAAGGGCCAAAGACTGGACCAGATCAGGGTGCATTACCCAGTTGCACAACGTGCTATACGCCACTCCTTCCGGTAGGTTTTTTACCTCCAGTGTCGCCTTAGTGAATCGGGCAAGGAACTCTCTTATAGTCTCTCTCGCTCCCTGCCTCATGTTCATCACGTTTTGTGTAGTTTACTTCTTCTTCATACTCGCTTGGAAACGTGTGACAAACGCTCTTGTCAATTCTTCATAGCTGCGGATGGACTGGGGCCGCAGGTTCGACATCCACACCAGCGCAACTCCTTTTAATGAGGCTACAAAGACTTGGCAGAGAATGGCGTCTGACCTACCATGAACCGTCATGGCCAAGCTGTTGCACAGCAGATGATCATAGGGATCTGTGGTGCCGTCATATTCATTGAAGACGGGTATAACAAAATTTGAGGGCAGCTCGGCATTTATCAGTTCGTCAGATAGTGCATTATGAGCCGGAGTAACAGTAATGTTGGTCAGGTGCCTTTGCCTCTGCATTCCCTCTACTCGCTCAATGACGAGCTGGATGCGGCTCTCCAAGTTGTCCCTTCTCACCTCGGCTCGGTGATCCGAGGATCGTCTTACCCTTTCACCTCTTCTGGGGCTTCTTCCTTGGCCTTGGTGACCATCAGGCAGATCCTGACCTCGCCGTGGTGTGCCTCTCGTCGGCCTGGTGGGTGAGTCCTGACCCCCATGGGGTTGATCTTGTCGTTCTTCTCTATGCGAACGTGTGCCTCTAGTGAGTCTTTGAGGTGACAGCTGGAATCTTCCTCCCGGGGTGGGGATCTATGAGCATCATGTGTCTTTGGACTCCGGTGACACACGGAGTGATGAGCTCTTTCATTCTGGGCAGGAACGGGACCTTGCTTGTGCCCCTCAGTAGAAGAGCTGGGGGGTACCGAATGAACAGTACGTGACATTCTGGTCGACCCCCTCCTAGCTGTTGATTGAGGGGTGACACTGTTGTCAAGAGATTCTTCGTTGACATGTCTGCCCTGAACAGCCCTAGGCGGCTGAGCTGAACTAGTCCGTGGCACTGGAAGTGCCGAGTTGAACTGGCGTATGAAGTCCTGCACCAGTGTGTTTGTAGCTAACACTTGCAGCTGTAAGCTCTACATCTGCTCTTCCATGTTCGGGTGAGTTACCTAGGATGATGGGACATGGCGAGATAGCTGATGGTTTTGCTAACCCTGATCCCCCTCTTCCTGGGCAACTTGTGCATCAGGCCTAGTTTGCTGGGGTCCTCGTGGAGGGGTCTCTGCTGGGACGTTTTCCTGCTCTGCCATTGGTGGTGAAGGGGGACGTCCAAGTGGTAATTTGCGGGTGGGTTTTGCACGCATTGTCGTTGAAGAAACGACATTCTCACTCCTTAATTGCATTAGTCCAAGATGACTTTTTGTAACTGATTTCCACAGACAGCGCCAATCTTATGTAGTTAAAATTGACCGGATGACCTTCCCTGCAGTTCCTGATGCTTTGGCCTACCTGCACAGAAGGAATGACAGGGGAGAACTGGGTTGACCCGACGGGGGAATCTCCGATGCCTAAGTCAGATCTTTCCACAATAGATGCTCAAAAGAGCTTTTCCAGTAAGAGAAGTGAGTGATCGATCCCCTATGATGGAGGCTTACCTTGATATTTATAGGCTATTGATGGAGGAAGAGTGGGAGACGATTGTGAAGAGTCCTTGTTTAGGCGTGGAGTCCTGGAGTGGCTCTGTGATTTTAGGAATATTCCGAATCTTAGGGTATTCCAGGAGAATATTCCCCCCTTATCTCGGAAAGGCCAACCATGTGAGGGATAGACGTTTATGGTGACATGTAGTGGATAGAGTCATGTCCTTCTAAATAGGGATTATGTTCCTTGAATGTAGGGGTGGATGAAAGCACGTCTCTGGAAACCTTGTTGTTGACGTGGGGCCGAGGTGGCAGCACAGCCTGATGGAGGGCCGAGGTGGCAGCACAGCCTGATGGAGGGCCGAGGTGGCAGCACAGCCTGATGGAGGGCCGAGGAGGTAGCATGGCCTGATGGTGGGCCGAGGTGGCAGTACAATCGAATGGAGGGTCGAGGAGGCAGCATGGCCTGATGGAAGGACGGAGGTGGCAGCACAGTCGATGAAGGGCCGAGGTGGCAGTATGGCCTGATGGAAGGCCGAGGTGGTAGCACGGCCTGATGGAGGGCCGAGGTGATAGCACGACTTGATGGAGGGCCGAGGTGGTAGCATGGCCTGATGGAGGGCCGAGGTGGTAGTACAGCTTGATGGAGGGCCGAGGTGGTAGTACGACTTGATGGAGGGCCAAGGTTGCAGCACAGCCTGATGAAGGGCCAAGGTGGCAGCAGTGCCTGATGGAAGGCCGAGGTGGCAGTACTGCTTGATGGCGGTCCGAGGTGCAGCATTGGTCAGGACTGGTCCTTGCCCGTGCTGTGGTTGGGAAGAAATACCCTCATCACTCCTCAAAGTTCAAAGAACCCTTTCCCGTATTAGAACTTTGAAATTTTTAGGACTAGGTAAACACCTTCCCCATCGCAATCCACATTTTATATTCCTTGGGAAATGTTTTATTGGGTGTATTAAAAACCTTTCCTCTCTTCCTTGTGGACTCAGTGGATTTATTTTTGTACTAGAAATGGAAGAAAAGAAAAAGAGAATTCGCCAAAGCCAATCTCATTGTGCACAAAATCAGGATGATTGACTTTCCAACTCTGATAGATTATGAGCTCCACGTTGATTACAAACCAATCAATTGGTATATATATATATATATATAACAACTCTGATAGATTATGAGCTCCACGTTGATTACAAACCAATCAATTGGTATATATATATATATATATATATATGTGCGTGTGTATGTATGTGTTACAATTTAGAACCCCCAAAAAATAATGGAAATAATATATGAGGAGGCATCTAGTAGGGTGGTCCTTTCCATCGGGTGTGGGAGGGAGACAAAAACAATGCGAGCACCCCGGTGTTGTGTCCAATCTTTTCTCTATTTTTGTTTTGGTCAATAAAGGCATAGCTTTAGTTTGCTTCAAGCTAATGCGAAAGACATGGTGACTTGAATTGAATTTTAAGGGTATCACATAAAGTGCATTGAGCACAAGGGTTAAGGACTGTAGACTTTAGTGACAAATATACATCACTAAACCAAATAAATCAACATTCAGCTATGGTACTTGAGACAATTTGTTCTATCTTGAAATGTTAAAAATTCCAATTGCTGGAAAAGAAGAATACCAAACATTGTAGTGTGGGAGGAAGACAAAAACAGGATGAGCACCCCAGCAGCGTGTGTATCTTTTTCAATTTTTATTTCGGTTAATAAAGGCATAACTTTGAGTTTGCTTCAAGCTAAAAATACATATGATGACTTGGATTGAATTTTAAGGGTATGTGAAATAGGAGGGGTGGGGTGATCCTTTCTATGGGGGTGTGGGAGAGAGTCAGAGCAACCCAACAGTGTGCCCAATATTTTCTCTATTTTTATTTTGGTTAATAAAGATATTGCTTGAATTTTCTCCAAGCTAATAGAAATACATATGGTGACTTGGATTGAAATTAAAGGTATCACATGAGGTGCAATGAGCACAGAGTTAAGGACTATAGACTTTAGTGACAAATTGATATCACCCAACCAAATAAATCAACTCTATAGACTTTAGTGACAAATTGATATCACCCAACCAAATAAATCAACTCTCAGATATGTTACTTGAGTCAATTTATCCTATCTTGAAATGTTAGAAGTCCATTTCAAAAGTCTAATTGTTGTTGGAAATCAACAATTCAAAAGAGGGAATATGTATCAAACACTGCACTGTGGGAGAAAGATGGAAACAAGGTGGACACCCGGCAACGTGCCCAAACTTTTTCCTATTTTTATTTTGGTCAATAAAGGCATAACTTGAGTTTTCCTCAATATAAGGGAAAGACAAATGTTGACTTAGATTGAATTTTAAAGGTATGTGGGATGGAAGGGATAGGGTGGTCCTTTCCATGGGATGTGGAAGAGAGATAAAAATACGGTGAACACTCCAACAGTGTGCCCAACCTTTTCCTATTTTGTGAATCCAGTGCATAGTGCTGGTTTCAGCTTCTTCTTGGAGAGTAGGCGTCAGGTTTGTGGTTTAGGGATCAACTCCTGTCACATGCATTTCCTTTAATCCTCCCTCCCACTCTAATGTGTGTGAGTAAAGTCCCCTTAGGCAGTTCCCTAATTATAGATATAACAAAATAAAAACTTTTTTCCTATTTTATTTTAGTCAATAAATATATAACTTGAGTGTCCTTCAAGCTAATTTATTCTATCTTGAAATGTTAGAATTCCAACTGCTGGTGGATGAAAGGAAGAATCCAATTGACAAAAAAAAGGAAGAGAGAGAATCCAGAACATGCTATGAAGGATAAAAGAATTGATTATTGAGAATCTCAACAAACTTTGGTTTTAGTTCTCAACAAACCATGTTCGGTTTGACATGTTTAGAATGGATAAGAATTTGGACTTGGATGGTGAAAATACTGGCAACCATTTTAACAATGAATATTTGAAAATAGAAAAAAGAGGTTTTTAACATTTTGATTTAAAAAATATATGGGACTATACTTACGAGGAGGTCTCGACTTCGAGTCTTCTGGCTGTTACCTTCTCTCTCCCTCTTTTATATTGTACCACCTAAAAGAATATGCATGACCAAAAATTCAGTATGCATGCATAAATTGATGAATTATTATATGAATATCTTAATCAAAAGTTTAGAGCAATTATAACATATAAGAAAAAGAAGAAAGTTTACTGCCTTTTTTCTAGGGTTGCTTTTGGCTTTGTCCATCCAGAAGGCTGGAAGACCCTGTCAGTGGTATGTATAATAGATTGATCATATTTCCTTAGTTCCGGATACTTCGTATCAAAACCTTATGTCTCATGCCATTTATCTTCTAAATGAATTTCAGTTTATCAGAAGAAAAAATAAAAAATAAAAAAAATTGTCCTCCATTAAGCTGGTAGGTTCATTATGCAGAAAGATTCACGATACCATCATAGGGTTCACAAACCCTACAAGGTTTTAGCATGTTCCCGAAAATAATTCTAAATACCTTTTCACTCGCATCTAAAGCCCAATGGTCATAAAGATTTCCTTCACCATTGCTTAAAAAACTCGACCCAAAAAATATATATATTAATATCCACGTACATTCTAAACCTTAAAATCCAAGCACCAAATCAAAGATAAGAGATAAAGAGGCACAGCTCAATAATTGATGTCAGATGAATCCCACCTCTATTTATATGGCTTTGGCTCTCCACGGCCATTGGATAAAGACTCACGACTGTGAGAGAGAGAGAACATCACATCTGACGATCAAAATTGTATGAAGTGTATGTCACCAAGATGAGGATGTTACACACTAGTTTTGACAACCACAACTCAAGTCCGACCAGTCCTGCTCTACCAATTATATAACTATACTCTACCACTATCACAGTAGGTCGTCCTCTTGCATCTAATATTTTTAGATCTTTGAAATTTTAGGATCTAATTCTAATTTCTAAATGGCCAAATAAGTTATCATTTTGGGGTCTAATGTTAAATTTTTTTTTCCCCTAAAAATGACTCATAATTGAATACTTATTTGTTATTAAGAAAAAAAAAAAAAGGGATATCCATCTGTGCCCAGATAGTTAAGGCGAATTGGGTTTTTGTTTAAAAAAGGAAGAAAAGAGGGAGATTTCACCAAAGCAATCTCATTGTGCACAAAATCAGGATAATAGGCTTTCCAAATCTCATATAATACATTGATCACAAGTCAATATATATGAAATACATCGGCATGAGAATTTAGAAGGAAAAAAAAAAATTAATAATAAACATCACAAGAAAACGCTATCCACTTGTGGGACTATTGTGCCAACGCACAAATCAATGTTAGTTGCGTGGAAGCATCTTAAGCTATAAGGCGGCCTATGCCTATACGTAAACACACAATAGCGGATAGCTTTCTTCTTCTCTAATAAAATTAAGGAAAAAATAAAATCCATCAGCCATGTCTTTCGGCAATCAATAAGAATATGTTCCGCAAGTTTTCAGGAGATACCGTTCTAGTGGGGCGATGATCCTCTGCCGTGAATGCGACTATGCGGCAAACATCTAATGATCGGGACGACATCAACACATGCCCCAATGCCAAGCCCACCATCGGATCCTCCCCACTCTGCCGCGGGTCATCGGATCCTCCCCGCTCCGCCGCACCCGCGGCAGAGGATTTTTTTCGACAATATTGTCTGCGTCTCTTTTATTGCCTCTCACGTCTTTTCTGCAGGGCGGGGTGGGGTGAGGTGGGGCCTCAGAATAAAGATGATCTGTTCAACAGACACTGCCCCCAAGTCAACTCTCTCTCTCTCTCTCTCTCTCTCTCTCTCTTCTGTGCACTGGGGACCAAGATAACCAGACCATGCTTACCAATATGATTAATTTAAGGATTTTTGGTACAAAACGGCAGAAATATTCTCAAATCTAATTGTTGGGATCACATTAGATTGATATTATCTGTTTAGCTGTCCAATGAGTGGCCAACAGATTCCCTCACCCACATGAGTAAGTAGAGTTCATCCAAATTTATTGAAAGATGTGAATTCAAATTTACCTTGGAGACCACCAATCCATGCATAAACCCCCAGAAAACTAAATACTAAATACATATATAATAAGAAAGATGAAGATACCACCTCATTCGTATTCATCAAACCTGCCGGCCTCTGTTGGTTCTGTAAGAAACCCTAAAATAAATGAATAAATAACTGACTAAACCATGTTCTCTTCCTCAATCTATGCTATATGGAGCCGTTATAAACCATCTTCAGGTGCATCACAACTTCATTTCTATCTTCAGGGAAGGAACAATTGTCCCTTACAAAAGAAGAAACTAGGATATTGAGCTAGCTTTTGGGTTGGCATGGCTCACTTAGGAGCTCTCTTCTTTGCTCTTGCTATCTATCTGATTTCACTCAATCTGAGTTCTGTAGATGCCACATTTCCTGAACATGTCCACTTTTCCTGGGGAGGTAATCAAGAATTGATTGCAGGTAAAGGTGATGATCTTCAGCTTGTGCTAACCAATAGGTCAGGTATGTTCCTCTACCAAACTTCATTTTCAAAGCAATTGATCCCTTCAGCATTCATTGTTCATGACAGCAATTGATCTGCAGCACATGTAATGTTAGATTAATCAATATATCAAGGTGACCAAAATGTTCCAACCAATTGGATAACTCATGTTCAGACCTCGAAATATACTTCTCAATCCTTTCTTCTTTCTGGGACTTGATACCACTGAGGGAAATGGCAATGCTAGTACTACTTAATAGCAATACTTCACACCTGCAATAACATAACTTGCAACTATAATGATGTAGGTTTTTTTTACCCTTTTTACACCAAATTTTATATCAGTAGCATCACCTGAACAATATGGAATTTCTTAAGATTTTAGAGTTCAGTAGATTGTTGGCTCTGCACATAAACCCTCTATTGTTTCTTTCATTCATTAGATCCTAGTTTGTTAAGCACATCTAATTCAAAAATGAAAATATTTAATCCTGTTAGGGAACCGATCTGAGTCGAGTTACCAAAACACTTAAACAACCTGATTCAGATAATAAACAAGTCATTCTCGGCTGAATCACCTCAAAATTACATAAGTTAGATTAAAGATCTAGGGTGAACAAGATTAACCACAGTTCTGCACAGGCTCAAATATATTCTTTTGGTAGCATTTTTTATGGATTCTTTGTCTTGAACCCTTCTAAATGCTTCTTTCATAAGGAATAGGCCACAATGTTGTGGCCAAAACTGGAATATTGGAATATTCAAAATAGATGATGGACATTCCCCTCCCCCCACCCCACCCCCAAAAAACAAAAAAAAAAAAACCCATTTCCCCTCCCCCAATTGTTCCAAACATCTGTTCTTGTTGGGAGGGAATTGATGAAAATGGAGAAAAATGGTACCCAGTGGCTTCCATGGCGTATTTGGGAGTTCTAATATAAGTATCAGAAATTAACATGGTGCTCACTCATTGACTCGTGTTATAAGATGTCTTTGTTCATATAGTTGGCACTTGGAAACCTGTAATGTTTTGGTTATTGTGCACAATCTCTTGCACCAATCTGTAAAGGAATCTCCTATACCCTGCTAACTAAATTGCCTTCTTTTCATTTTTCAGGATCTGGAATTCAAACAAAACAAGAATTCCTCTTCGGCAGTATAGAAATTCTAATCAAGTTAGTACCTGGGAATTCTGCTGGCACTGTTACAGCCTACTACGTAATTTCCCATTTGAGCAAATGGAACCCAAGTTTGATGTTTTCCTTGCACAATTGAAATCTAGCTAAATTCCATCCTCAATTTTGTGCAGTTATCTTCAACCGGTCCAGCACACGATGAGATAGACTTTGAGTTCCTGGGCAATGTCTCAGGAGAACCTTACACTGTCCACACAAATGTCTTCACTCGGGGTGTTGGACGCAAAGAGCAGCAATTTCACCTCTGGTTTGATCCAACTGCAGATTACCACAACTATACCATACACTGGAACCCAAGCGAGATCGTGTAAGTTCCCTCACTAGGACCTGTCCAAGATGATTGTTTCTCTGATTCAAAAGTTCATCACCATCATGTTTGCTCTTGTTTCAGGTGGTTTGTTGATGGGCTACCAATCCGAGTCTTCCGAAACTATGAGAGCCAGGGCATTGCTTTCCCAAACAAGAAAGGGATGAAGGTTTATTCCAGCTTATGGAATGCTGATAGCTGGGCAACACAAGGTGGGCGTGTGAAGACTGACTGGAGCTGTGCACCTTTCATAGCTAGATTTAGAAATTTTAGGCCAAGGGCTTGCAAGTGGAAAGGACCAGTTAGCATCAACCAATGTGCCACCAATAGACCTGCCAATTGGTGGACATCCCCTGTTTACAGCAATCTAAACTACAGGCAAATTCGTCAGATGAAGTGGGTCAGAAAATACTACATGATCTATAACTACTGCACTGATTATAAAAGATTCAACTGGAAAATGCCCTCTGAATGTTCTTTACAAGACTATTCTTTAGAAGAATATTAGAAGCAAGCAAAAAAAAAAAAAAAAAAAATTATGGTTCCAAAACTAGGACACCTCAGTTTGGATCCAAAAGAGATGAATGAACTTTTTCTGCCCCCTATTGTTTGAATCATTCCAGATTACAAATGAGGAATAAACTCTCTGTCAATTGTATCTTCCCAACTTAGTATTAAATCTTAGTAATTTTTTTATTTTTCAAGTTGCAGACCAAAATTTTTTTGTGACCTTGAATTCTTGTGTTACTCAAAGGCTGTCCTAAGTACACAGAGACTCTTAAGGATCTGAATAAACTGATGTGGGATTAGCTTTATAGCTTTCAAAAAAATTCATTATTCTTTTTTATCAAAAATTGATAGTACAACATGAGATTTACCACTGCCCTAAAAAATAAAAATAAATAAATAAAAACCTTTTGTATCATTAATATTACATGATTTATATAGATATGAATTATTTAAGTCAAAAAATTGTATATACAGTTTAGCTTGAAATTAAATTTTCAATTTTATTTTAATTAGACCTAATAATTAAAATATAACATTATTTAGAGTTTAAAATTAAATGTTTAGCATTGTGGGTTTCCACTACTAGCTTACTCATGGAACTTTTCCTCTCCTCTTGTCTTCCTATAAGAGTTGATCCTTGCATGATCACCTACTCCAACGTGCCAGCTTAGCCAGATGGAAACACCCTCCCAACAACTGATTGAAATGCAAGAGTTGACTTGACCAGCTAACCCAGAGAATAACCAAATCAGAATACTCAATCTAAAGAATGAAATACTAAGGAAGATTCTAATAAATAACTAACTACAAGCATATTCTCTTGTTCAATGCACAATATATAATGCCATCTCCAAATGCATTCCAACCTAATTCAGTTCTAACTTTAGAGATAAGTAAGTAATAGTTTAAGCCAGAGTGAAAGATATTGACTTTTTTTTAACTTACGAGCCCCCTTCATTGCTCTTACTGTCTCCCTAATTGCACCAACTCTGAGTAATCTGTACTTCAACTGGGGATAGGTCAAGGTGACGATTTTCATGAGTTTGCATTGACAAATTGGTCAAGTATTTCGCATATCATACTCATTTGGTTGGTGTTGATGTACCCAATTTCTTACTTTCTTTCTTTAAAAAAAATAAATAAATAAATAAATAAAAATTATCAATTCACTTCTTTGTATGATTTTTATATAACAGAGGTAGTAGTATTACTTGTTTGATCATTATGATTAGGATAGACACCAAACTAATCAAACAGCAAAGCTTCAAGAATTCTGTCACATACAATACACTGCAACATGTTGTTGTATATTAGCTTACAATGTAGAATGGAAAAGTTACAGCCTACAATATCATAACTTAAAGCTAGAAGTAACAGAGGTAGTAGTATTACTTGTTTGATCATTGTGATTAGGATAGACACCAAACTAATCAAACAGCAAGCTTCAAGAATTCTGTGGCATACAATTGCAACATGTTGTTGTATATTAGCTTATTATTATTACTATTATTAGGGGAAAGGTTCTCTAAGTCACCAGGGGAGGACATGCTGGCACATTCTGATGTAGGGAGTTCCTAGGTGACTAGGTTTCCTACAAGATTAACTAACTAGGTAGGGTTAACTGAAGGGACTTGGGTAGATAGGACAAAAAGAAACTCAGCAAACAAGATTAAGCATGCAAAATAGAATGAGACTAATAAACAAAGTAGCAAAAAGCAATAATAATCTAGGCGAAAAGACACATAAACTCTTACTTAAGCTTCAAGTGAGGACATGGGGAAGGGAACAATTTTCATACGAATGTTAGGTTCAGCACAAATCAATCCAAACACCAAATAAGATATGCAAAACAATCAATGTCCTCTAGTAGCCAACTAAAATAGAAAATCAGAAAGGGTTTTGGAGATATAACAGTGACGAAACGTCTTAAAACAATGGGTAAAAATAGGCAAAAACAAAAGGGCAAAGGCTGGTTTCAATGTTAATGGACTGCAACATATAACAGGGATAAATGGAGGTGGGAGGGGTTTAGTTTAATTATTTACCTTGTTGTTGTCCTGGTCTGAGGAGAAGAAGTCGAAGTCCTCCAAAATAAAGAGTTGCAGTCCAACCTACTTGATGAAGAACAGCAGTCCCGATTGTTGGAGAAGTTCCAGCAGCAACCCAGTTGGGGTTTTCTCGATGGAGATAATCTCTAATGATGGTGAACAATTTCTGCAATAGGGCAGCAGCAACAGGAAAGACAGAAAACAGAAAAGAGAGGGATGAAGGATGAGAAAGGGAGAAGGAAAATGAGAGAGAGAAAGCTGTGAGAGAGAGAGAGGAGGCGAGAAACAGAGGGAGACCGAGAGTGAGCGATGAGAAGAGGGAGAGAGCAGCGAGAGAATTCTTAGGGGGGGTTTGGGGGCTGTTTTGCCTTCAATAATCTTCATTCATTCATTAATTTTGGAATCGTGGCCAATGGCCTTACATAAATAAGAGACTAATTACTAAAAAAGAAAAGAATATTCTAGGAATGCTATTTCATAAACAAATAAACTTTCTAAAAAAAAATCAATAGGATATTTACTTAGTTTCCTAATTGACTTAAAGACTCAAATAAACAAAATCCTAGGAAATAAAACTACTAACATATCAGATTTGGTGGGGCCACACAATCTTGGCAAAGAAAGGAAGGAGAGGACTCGATCCAACACTGGGAAGGCTGGATCGAGCCTTCCTTTTCTTTTTTATTTTTTATTTTTTTCTTTTTTCTTCTTCTTCCTCCTTCTAATCCTCCAACCACAAAGAAGGTTGGGTCTTCTTCTTCCTTCGGCTGCACGTCTTGATGTCCCCATCACATTCCCTCTCTATCTCTCTCCCTCTTCATCTGAAATGACCCACTGTCCTCCTATGTACGAAACCATTCCGCTGCAGCTCATTGGTTCACTCCTCTTTGCCGTTTGCTCAGAGAACCCTCTCCCTAATTGAAGTTTTCCATCAGAAGCATCACCAGAATAAGACAACAATTTTTTTGATTGGATGTGAAGTAAATTGTTATAAAGTTAAAATGAAAACCAGATAGAAAATTTTGTAACTATTATCAACAATAATTGTGTAACTAACACAACACACTAAATTTGGTAACAAACTTTATGTCATTGAAAAAACTCAATAATATTTTGGATAAAAAGAGAAGTAAAATTTCATTGTCATATCCCATATATTGTTGAGTTAGTTCCATAATTATTCTTAGTAATGAATGCAGAACTTTCTATTGTATTTTTATTAAAATTTTACTCCACTTCATTTCACATCTAATCAAATGGCCACTTAGAGGTCACAGGTTCTACACCCAAAGACTCAATGGTTTCTTTATAGTTTCATGCTTTAAATTCTGATTTGTTCAAATCTTTTAATTGAAAAATGGAAACAATTTAATCCTAATAGGGAACCCAATTGAGTGATCATCATGAACTGTCAAGTTTCCAAAACACTAAAACGAGTTGACACAGATAAGTAAAAAGACAGTTCTTGGTTGAGTTCTAGTTCTAGACTGGGTAAACTAACCCGAGTTTTTTCCTGTCCCTGTTATTTTGGACCATTGAGATGCAGGTTTTTTTTTTTTTTTTTTTTTTTTTGGGTGGGGGTGGGGATGGTTGGGTTGGTGTGGGTTTCATCAAGTTCCAGAGTTGACGAGTACCAGGTAATGGCAATTCCTTACAGGCCCAAAAAAACTATTGGAAGTACTTGCAAAGGAATATTTGTCTTGAACTCTTCACATAATGTAAGTGCCATATTTTGGTGGCAGTACAGGGGAGTTAAATTGGGGAAGAAACAGAAAAAAAAGGGGGGTGGGGGGGCATCTTGCTACTCCTGTGCAACTCATGACTCATAAAATGTTTTTGCTCATGCAATTAAGACTAAGAATAAGTTACGTTGAGGTGACTGCTCATGTTCTTGCTCTGGTCTGTAAAAACAATCACTTGCCGAGGTACCTTATCCTACCCTGCTAACCTTGCTGCCCTGTTTTGGTTTGTCAGGGTCTGGAATAAAATCAAAATGAGCATTCCTCTCATCAGCATAGAAATTATAATCAAATTAGTACCAGCAAATTCTGCTGGGCTGTTACAGCATTCTACGTAACTACCAATTTGAACATATGGAACCCAAGTTGAGTTCTCCTCAGACACTTCAAGCAGCTAAAATCTATCCTCAATTGCAGTTGTCTTCCTCCAGTCCCATTCATGATAAGAAAGACTTTGAGTTCTTGGGGAATCTATCCGGGCAAACTTACATCCACACTCAGGGTAATTGAAGCAGAGGAGTAACTTTATCTGTTTGACCCAACTGCTGATTACCACAACTACACCATACATTGAAACCCAAGCCTTCCCCCACTGGGACCCATTTGAATGTTTGTGTCACTACTTCTGTACTTCAACATCCATCCTCATCAAGTTTTCTCTTGCTTCAGGCAGTTCATTGTTGGGCTTCCAATCGGAGTTTTCCAGAACTATGAGAGTCTGGACAAGGCTTGCCCAAACCGGCAAGGGATGAGGGTTTATGCTAGCATTTTGGAAGGCTGATAACCGGGCAACAGAAGATGAACATGTGAAGATTGACAGGAACTAAGCACCCTTCAAATCTAGATATTTTGAAGGCTTAGGGCAAGGGCTTGCAAGTGGATTTGAACAGTAAGCATCTGCCAATGTGCCTTCATTTCCCCTTCCATCTTGTGGGACCACCCCTATATAATTACAATACCTATTATAAAAGATTCAATGGGCAGATGCCCCCTGAATGTTCTTTACTGCAATTTAGAAGCAAGCAAAAAAAGTGTGGTTCCCAGCCAGGAGACCTGAGTCTGGTTCAAAAGATATGAATATACTTGTGTTGCCCCCCTACCGTTTGAATTTCAGCTTATAAATGATGAATAAATTCTAAGCGGTTGTATCACTCCAACTTCGTTGCAGATATTAGTAAAGAATAGAAGTCAACAAAAATAACAAGAATATAAAGCTGGGAACAGAAGCCCCTCAAAGGTTGATTGGAGCTAGAAGATTTCCATAGATAATCTTTGAAGCCCCAGGCAGGGATGGGCCAAGAGTGTCATAAGGGAAAGATCATGCTAATCTCTACCTTCTAATTAACATAATTATATGTAACCAACAAATAGGTCAGGTTAGTAACCATATGCACATGGTTAAAAACTTTCTGAAGCCATGACAGAAGTTCACTAGCAATTCAGACATCTAATCTGAATCCCACAATCAAGATCTTATATGCATTATTAGCAGTTCATAGACACCAAATGTGGTGAGCAGTAACAGAATATTGCTACCCATACATTGTGAGGATGGTTGAATAACTTGCACAAAACTTGAATTTGTAATCATGTCAATTAGAAAAGAGCAAACACATGCTCACCTCTGTCGATCTAACTGAACAGTATTTCTAGTCTTCAATGTATGAAGCAAAAAGGACCTGGACCTGCACCTCCCAATATTGTCATGAATTGTGTTCATTCTCTATTTCCATGCTTTTCCAGCTCACAGCCTCAGAGTTCAGTGACCAAACTCCACCAGTAACAAAGAGAAAGAGAGGGGAGGAGGGTTAGTGGGTTTTGTTGACCAAGTCTTCCTTCCCTGTTTCCAAGCTTCTTCAGTGGAAGGGTTCCTAGCTTGTAACCCAGAAAAGGGGGAAGAGGGAGGGGGGGTTGGGAGCGAACCTGGGCTTCCCAGTTACCATTTAATCTTTGTATAAGTATACAACATGAACAGCCTGTAACAACAAAGACTCCTCATTGTGCATTATGCAACTTATCCCCAAGGCTTTTTCTTATGTGATTAAAATGGTAAGAGCTTAGTCTTGAGGACATAGGATGAACACTGAATATCCAAAAAACAAGCCAGAGAAGAAAAGAAATTTTGCGTACATAAAACCATAAAAGCAAAAAGTAAGAAAGTCCCCTTTTTACAGACCCCTAATTACAAAGAGGAAATTATTCAAACCTCAAAAATTCTACCCATGGAGATACTATTGTTTTCTTTTGATCCTCTGGGCTTCCTACTTACCATTTACCCTTTGTATAAGCTCAGTTCCATGTTCTCTCATGGTTAAGAGAAAACCTTAGAGAATAATGCTCTTATGGTCATTATAAAACCATCCACATTGAGTGTAAGTTTGCTACGTCCATCATAGACTTTTGGCATCCTATTGTCTAAATAGCTTCGCCCACCATGGTTCAAACTACATCCAATGAGTCCGCAAAGCAGAACACATTATTGTAGAGGAAAAGGTAAGAGTTAGAAGTCTAAACTTGGCCAACTTGACAGAAGAAGAGCAAGGATTGACGGTCAGAATTCCCAATCAGGAAGTCTTGGAAAGAATAATTACAGGGCATTCCCCACAAGGACATGGTGGTGTGATGAGCAGTGTAAAATGGTAACAAGTGAAGCCTAGGATTCCATTTCGGCTCCAAGCCAAAGTACTGAAATTTAAGCTTAAAATAAGGCTACTCAGCCTTCACATTTCTTAATCCACCCCTAACAGAAGAAAAACGAAGTGCATCTTAGGATACGAAATTACAGAGAAACAATTAAAGGTAATCAATTATAAGAGCAGAAGAAAATTACAATTTAACAGCGTAGTCCAGAAGCACCACTACTTTTTCTTACAAGATGTTCTCTCAATGGCCTAAGTGATAACAAACCAGAAAGAAGAAATTAGAGGGAAACCCCTTAAAACTACTGAATCAGATAGTGAGCCATATCAGATTCTCTTAGTTAACGAATCTGAAAGGAGAAAAATAATGACATTTACATTAGAAAGAAAATTCAGATCTACAAATCCGAAACGCTTTGTGGTACTAGTAAAATTTTCGATACAAACACTGAAATCAATTCTACAAAAACCCATTAGATCTTCATCACATAATACAAAACCAGACACCCAGAACAATAAGAAATGTACCAAACAAAGCAAACCCAACACGAGTCTCCTCGCCAAGAAGCATAGCCGATATCGTAGTCGCCGCAAAAGTCGTGGCATTGGTCACAGGGACAGCAAGAGATATGGGGCTATCGCTTAAAACAGCGAAGAAAGTGGCAGAGGCCGATAGATTTAACAAGAAAGGGACGGAATATTGCCAAACTAAGAGGAGGTCTACCCATTTGTTTAAATGCCCAAGTAGCCGTCGATGGAGTTGAGGAAGTCGCTGAGGCTTTACAGTAGAGGATTGGAGCTTTTGATCCCAAAGGAGTGCACCTTTGCGCATTAAAGAGTTCGTAACACCCCAAACTAGGCCTATGGCGATCATCTTCTCTACGTCGCGCATCTTCTTCAACTGGAATCGACTCCTCTTTGGCTCTGCAAACTACCAATTAACTGTTACTCTCTGGTTTCAGTTTTGTTCGGTTCTTTAGGTTGCGTGTGGTGACGTTTATGGGTGAGACGACGTTTCGTGTAAAAATAGGAATTTCATGTGCCAAAATGTCTTCTTTTGTTTTTTTCTTCTATATTTTTTCTTTTCAACGAAACTGAAACAATGGAAATATCTTTTATGGTTCCGTAAATTCTCATTTTTTTCCCTTTTTTTTTTCATATTTTGTTCAAAAATTTTTGTTCTAAAAAAAACTAAAACACACTATAAATGCATCAAACATTTTATTCTATTTTTTTATTTTTATATAACGAAAAATTTCAAAAATATTTTTTTATAACGTTACTAAACACAGCCTAATTATTTTACATGATTAAGTGTAATTAATTCTGAAATATTTCAAATATAATTGTAATTTTTTTGGTTAATTCTGATTTGAAATGTAAAATAAATTTTTTGGTTAATAAAATAAAGTAAAAATAAATATTACATAAGAAAAAACATCTCCAAATTTTTTTTATTCATTTTCTTTCTACTCCCCTGATCATTGTGGGCCATTATTGACCATCACATTCCACGCATTACATTGGTGTCACATGGGTGATTTCTCTTTCATTGATAGTATAAGAAAGTACACTTACCAAATTGGTTAGGGTTTTAGATATTTTTCACAATCATGATTACAAAAATTTTCTTTTTTTATTTTTCAAAAAGAATTTTACTTCCCTTCTGTTCCCTTTACTTGGAATCATATGCAAGCACATATTAAATAATAAAATAGGAAGATATCTTTACCCCCTTTACTTGGAATCATATGCAAGCACATATTAAATAATAAAATAGGAAGATATCTTTACTGGAAGAGGGAGGGGGGGAGGAGAAGAGCTTTTCCCACTAGATGGGTGACCCATCCTTCTAACATTGCTTGCCTATACTTCACAATATGAATGACCACCAATAGAGAAATATGATAAAAGCTTTTGGCAAATGTGTTTATAGAACAACTATATAGAGTAAATGAGCTCAATCACTTAGTTTTCTGAATGTGCACCTACTTCTTCCCACATGAAAGGGTGGTTTGAAAATTTTGACCACCGTATGTGGGAATGATCTAGCTTGGCTCATGTAAAGTCTCAAACCCAAATCCAAGTATTTTACTAGGTTTTTGTGTTGGTTATGTATGTCCATCAAACTAAATTTACTAATAAGACTGTTTAAATTCATTTATGCATGGCATTATGTATTGGGCTTGTAAGTTGTTCCTAAGATTGTTCTCGGTTAGGGATAAGACCAAACATTCTATTCATATAGTTGTTACATGTATGTTACCAGGGATGTGATTCTGATACATAAATGTGAATACTATTGTGTATATAGAAAAAAATCTAGTAAGAATCTCATATGTGATGAGATTTGTAACCGTCACTTGACCTTTGACTTGAGAGATCTTACTTTATTGTAGTGTTGTATCACATGTTTTAATAAATCAATAATTGACGTCCAATAGACTATATATTGGTATATTGGACACGTGGTCTTATATTGTTAATAAAAAAGATCATCAACATGGATCCAGTGACCTTAATTGGGGAATATCGAGGA
Source organism: Macadamia integrifolia (assembly GCF_013358625.1). NCBI lineage: Eukaryota > Viridiplantae > Streptophyta > Magnoliopsida > Proteales > Proteaceae > Macadamia > Macadamia integrifolia. Next base: position 36,653,658 of record NC_056559.1, on the reverse strand, counting down.
GAGAATGTATGTGATTGATCAGATAGAAATTTGGTATCAATGTCATTTTGTAAATTGTTTATGAAGTTATTTTCTAATTTAAAAATAGTATTTTATTTATTAAGATTTATTTGAAATATTTTTTAGCATTTGATCATGTTCATGGAATCTCTGAAACAGACATGTACAATGAGTTGAGGTTAAGTAGTATTAAATTACATACCTTATAGCTCATTATGAGATATTGAAATAATAGAAGGTCTTCGTGCAAATTAAAGAGTTAATATTGTATAACAATATTTAAGAATATTAAATGATTAATTATATTTTTATTTATGGTAGTGAATAAAACATAATTTGATTATATTGTCGCCCATAATAAAAAAGAAACAAATCTCTTTTAGATTCCATCTCTTCTCACTTTACAAGCAAAGTATAATGTAGGACTAAGTTTGAAAATGCAAACTAATCCAACTGCAGGAACTTTTAGTCAAAAGAACAACCACTAAGCACCCCACAAGCAAACAATAAACAACGGTCCAGAAATAGGAATCGAACAGCCCTTTGTAAATCAGAAATTTTGACTAAGAACTCAGATTTTCAGAAATCAGATATCATACCAATTGAGGACAATTCAATAGCAGAAAATAGAGTATTAAAATAGACCATACTCAGTAACAACACCACAGGGATAGAACAACCAAAACAGAACTCAGTTCTGTGCAGAAGCACAATCGACCAGAATCAGAGAACTAACCAGACCAGACCACCCCCTAGTCTGATGGGCATGAAATTAGGATCAAACCTCCCTTCCAGCAGGGGGGACACTCGATCCAAAGGGAAACTCAATCCGATGGCTAGATAGCCCAGTAAGAGTAGTCGATACTTGGAGAATTCTGGAAAAAAACTCATATCTAAACTTAACAGTAGATTAGTTCTCTTACCTGAGTTGCAGAACAATAACAGCAGCAATAAGTCTTGCCCACATTAAAAAACAATAACACAATAAAGAAAACCAAAAAATAATAGCAACCCACTCGGACTTCTCGTCGCAGAGTGTCGATTGGATCAAACACCAATCCCTTCAACCTTGATCAAACATAAGACAACTCTTCATGAAGAAGACAATAGCAACATCCATTAATTTTTTTATCAAATTCTAGGCTTTTAGGAGCCTCCTCTTCTTTATTTATAATGTTAATGGGAGAGAGAATTACAAAATAGAAGGTTCCTCAAAAAAGAAACCAAATATTCTCCTAATGCAATAGTTACTAAAAACTGAAATTAGAAACTAGTTGAAAAAGGAAACTAACTACTAATGACTTGACTCAATTAATAACTTGACTCCTAAGAAAACAAATATAACTCAAATCAAGCCCAACTAAAAAGGAAACTAATGAAAATGGAAACTAACTAGTAATCCCATACTCAATCTTAGAGCCCCCTTTTAGATTCAGAAAAGTGGTCTATTACATTCAAAACACATGGGATCAACGGCCTAACATATATGGAATCCAACCCTAGGCTTATTCCTAATAAAACAAGCCTATTTTGGTAATTAATCTGCATCAATTCTCCCCATCTTAAAAAAATTTGTCCTCGAATTTTACAGTGATGAGGGGGAAAAAACATGTGAGTAGTAGCTTTGACCATTCCCAAACAAAATTCTGGTTGCTTGTAAACTTGTGGAATGTAGTCTTCAAGGCGTGGAACTTTCTCTTTGAAGAACCATGATGGCATAACAAACTCTGTATGTTCGACCTTTGCATCAATACCAATTGTAAATGTTGTATGCATAGAGTCATCAATGTTGGTAACCTTCTCATCAAGAATTGAAGGAACAATCTCTTCCTTCTCATCAAGAATTGAAGGAACAATCTCTTCCTTCTCATCATGAGTCTCAAAGACTTGTTGTGGAGTTTTTTCAATTACTACCTCATCTTCCACGGCTTCAGTCTCGTCTAATACGCTCTCTTCAATGTAGAATTCTTCAGTGGAATCTTCTATCTCTTAACCTTCTGTCTTTGAAGCTTCAAGAACTATCTCTTCAATATGAACCTTGATTTCAAGTTCTTTTGGTTTAAATAGAGATATCTTCACTTCACCTAGAGGAGCTTTGTCTTTTGGGGGTGCTAAAGTGTTAGGTTTAGTGGTTGAAAAAGTTTTCTTGACCTCCCCAGCTTGGTAACTAAACCTTTTTACCTGGCTGTGCCATAAGTTCCTCTGCTTGAAGAGCCTTGTCAAAGCAATCTCTCACTGTATACACATCAGCAACACCAATTTCTCTATTAATTTCAGCCCGTAATCCCAATCGAAACTGAGAAAGTAATTGCCTCTCATTCTTCCTAATGCTTGTGTAAGAATAAAGTGCATCAAACTTATTCATATACTCGGCAACAATCATAGACCCTTGACGAAGAGAGTTCAGCTGGTCTTGTATGCGAGCTCTGAAGTTGCGTGGTAAGTATTTATCTGATAGCTCAAGCTTCATCTCCTCCCAACTAGTAGGTTATCTACCATGGTCTTCTAACTCTATCTCATAGGTCCTCCACCACTCACGAGCAGCCCCAACTAGCTTAGCACGAGCTAGTTTCATCTTCCGTTCCTCAGATAACTCATAATAGTCAAAATAGTCGTCTAGTGCAACTACCCAATCATAGAACAATTGGGGGTCATATCTCCCATCAAACTCCTTCAGATCGAGCTTGACCTTCTGTGAATCTCCAGAATACCTCTGTTGCACGGGACGCTCAGTCTCAAAATATACTCTTACATGCTCTTCAAAAGTAGGTTGTGCTACCAGATCCCTTTGTGGTGCTCTCAGATTAGGGTTTGCTCTCCTGCTAGTCAACTGAGCAACTATATTCAATAGGTTTTCTACTTCGGGTGTTGTACGTGAATCGCCAGTAGGCGATTGTGGTGGGTCTCTTCATTCAACAACCTGTCATCCAATTCAGCCTTCAATTCAGTTTTCCATTTTTGTAGAAACTCCATAATAGAAGCTAGGGTGGGGGTGTTGTTCTCATCCATGCTCTGATACAACTTAATGTAGGACTAAGTTTGAAAACACAAACTAATCCAACTGCAGGAACTTTTAGTCAAAAGAACAACCACTAAGCACCCCAAAAGTAAACAATAAACAACAGTCCAAAAATAGGAATCGAACAGCCCTTTGTAAATCAGAAATTTTGACTAAGAACTCAGATTTTCAGAAATTAGAAATCATACCAACTGAGAACAATTCAATAGCAAAAAATAGAGTGTTAAAACAGACCATACTCAGCAACAACACCACAGGGACAGAACAACCAAAACAGAACTCAGTTCTGTGCAGAAGTATAATCGACCAGAATCAGAGAACTAACCAGATCAGACCATCCCCTAGTCTGATGGGCATGAAATTAGGATCGAACCTCCCTTCCAGTAGGGGGGACACTCGATCCAAAGGGGAACTCAATCCGATGGCTAGATAGCCCAGTAAGAGTAGTCGATACTTGGAGAATTCTAGAAAAAAACTCATATCTGAACTTAACAGTAGATCAGTTCTCTTACCTGAGTTGCAAAACAATAACAGCAGCAATAAGTCGTGCCCACATTAAACAACAATAACACAATAAAGAAAACCAGAAAATAATAGCAACCCACTCGGACTTCTCGTCGCAGAGTGTCGATTGGATCAAACACCAATCCCTTCAGCCTTGATCAAACACAAGACAACTCTTCATGAAGAAAACAATAGCAACAACCATTAATTTTTTTATCAAAACAATTCTAGGGTTTTAAGAGCCTCCTCTTCTTTATTTATAATGTTAATGGGGGAGGGAATTACAAAATAGAAGGTTCCTAAAAAAAAAAACGAAATATTATCCTAATACAATAGTTACTAAAAACTGAAATTAGAAACTAACTGAAATTAGAAACTAGTTGAAAAAGGAAACTAACTACTAATGACTTGACTCCTAAGGAAACAAATATAACTCAAATCAAGCCCAACTAAAAAGGAAACTAATGAAAATGGAAACTAACTAGTAATCTCGTACTCAATCTTAGAGCCCCCTTTTAGATTTAGAAAAGTGGTCTATTACATTCAAAACACATGGGATCAACGGCCTAACATGTATGGAATCCAACCCTAGGCTTATTCTTAATAAAACAAGCATATTTTGGTAATTAATCTACATCAAAGTAGTTGTTCAATTTTAGAAATTGTTCACTACCACCAAGATTTGGCCTTCTCTGTTTAAGAAACAAAGATGGACTAAAAGATGAAATGTCACACCCCATTCTCTGTAGACCCAACTTACCATTAAGAATATCGACGATGTGAGTAAGACACGTACTTGTCTTACAACCTACCAGGATCTCTGATAGCAGTATATTAACATTCATCCATGACATATAATAAAATCTCAAAACAATATACAACCCATAGTTATACCCAAAAATATCATAGTATGTTGTACAATCTCACGGTGTGACGTAAGCACAGTCCTGATTATGCTCTCTTACTTCTGGCATCCACTAGTCGCTCACACCATACTCTAACCCAGAAGATACTGGGTCACCCACCATGGGTACCTGCATCATCATCTAAAAAGGATTGTATGTGTGGGGTAAGCTTTCCAACTCGCTCAGTGAGGGGTGGGGTCAAGCACATCCAAACAAGACAATAGTAGTAGTAATTTATGATGCATGATTGTGGAAATTAAACACATAGTCCATGATGTTCGTGATGCAGTTCATTTATTTATTATCCATCTAACAATACAAACTAAGTCTGGTAAATGCTACTACAGCGCATTAGGTTGTATCTCTCGTCTCAGAAATGACATCAATTATGCAGCGATACAAACCCTAACCGTGATTAGAAGCCTACCGGTCCCCGTATGCTTTCATGGGTCACTCAGAAAATTCCTGATAACCCCCTCCTAGCAATCATGACACCAATAACACATCGGCTATGCTGGATATGTTTTCGCCTCCCACAATAATCACATCATACTGCGAGAGTGACACTTCGAAAAGGCACATCAAACATACCACAATGGGTTATCCAACACCTCAACCCCTATTGGCAAGGATTCGTAGCATAGGGAGTGATACCTAATTATATATACTACTGCCTTCATAGTGATACAATTAGTATGGATTACACGATACCAGAAAGACCTCGGCTACAAAGTGTAATCCATCTCCAAATATAGTCTCGGGGTATACGATACCAGTGAGACCTTGGCCACAAAGTGTAACCCATGACTACAACTAACTCTAATGCATATAATCAATGCATGAATGCAACATACATACAACAATCACAGCACCGGTACCACCTTGGTCATGCCTGATTCCATCTCACACACACAACCAAACACAAGACGATCACGATACTGGTACCACCTCGGTGACACCGGATCCCGTCATACATTTTCATACAATTCATATCAAAATCGTAAAATGACAATGTAGCATATCGTAATCGTATTTGAATAATTACAATTAAACATATAATTCTAAACATGTGAGTAATTTAATGATAATAAACATTTTAGAAATAAACACATTCCATCCCTCAACTGTTTTACGATCGGGTGTGTTCGGGTCCAAGTACGGCCACCGATCAATTCAATTATGGATTCGGGGCACGTGCGTGTCACTGCCCTAGACACAAGGGAATGGTACATCAATACGCATTGAAAACATTAGGAGGGACCCACACAGGTCACCCCCAAAGGGTACGACACTGTCTCCCAATGACAGTAATGTCACCTGAAACAACCATCGGAAACAGGACATTTCCACTAGAAATATTAGACCTGCTTCTGGTGGAGGTGACAGAGAGCACATAAGGCTCCTTGTCCACCAGAAATATGCCACCGGAAATAGACCTAGTGGATCCGATGGGCTGTTTTCGGTGGAAGTTCAGGGTAGTCCAACTATTTTGGGGTTTTTCGGCTCGGGAATGATTGTTGGGATTTGTTTAATGGAGTTTATAGGGGATGTTCCTAGCGTCATACTAAGTCAAGAAAATTTCAATTCCACTGAGCTGTTTGGGAGATATTTCGATTGAAAGATCGAAACTCTAGTTGGTCTTTTGGCATTACATGTTGCCAGAGCTACCGGGCTTGGTTCGAGCTCTGTAACAACACCAAGAGGATAGAACACTCATCCTACAACTCTAACATGGTTTGTACATCAAGATTACATCCATACCTAGAACTACTTAGGTCGAAATGAAGAGAGAGAGTGGTATAGAGGTTATACTTACCTCCAGCAGCAATTCTGGCAAAAAGGCGGCAGGCGGCACTAAGGTAGGCCTCCAACCCCCTCTCCTTCCTCTTCTTCTTCTTTCCTCCCCTCTTTCTCTCCTCTCCTACATTGGGCACACGGGAAATGAGGAAATGAATCCTCATTTCCCAACTTATAAGTGGGCCTTAGGATCTCTTTGGTTTGGACCTCTTTTGAACCAATCGGGTTAAAACGAATTTCGGGGCATGAGGACCCACACATTTAGGTCCATAACGTTCTCACATCATGAGGAAGGTGTGGAGGATGATTTGGAATCATCCGGAGTCATTTACGATGGGAGTGGCGGGAACCACGGGCATCGAAATCTCAATAGTAGCTTGTCAACCCACCGAAAATAGGCACCAGATCAAGGCCCAAGCTGCTTCCGGTGGTCAGCTGTCTTGACAACTTGCTGTCGCAGGGTTGGTCTAGCACGGGTGGTTGCCCTGGGACATGCTCAAGGCTTTTCAAAAATTTTGATGCATGCCGAAAATCAAGTGTGGGGAGTCGGGTCACTTACTGTCTGGGATCGAAAGGTATGAATCCCCTAAAGTTAGATAGGTACGCAATGCACGAACATGTGGGGTCATCCCTACCCCTTCGGCAATGCGTAGCCATAAGCCAAAACTCGATTGTACTTTCGATCTCCGATCCAAGGCCTATCACAAAAATTTCAAATAAGACCGGATTAGGGCATGGGTGTAACATGAAATCCTAAAAGGGGTTTTATATAAGGGACAAAGAGAGAGTTATAGAGATTTTAGAAGCTCCTCTCTCCACTTCTATGTTTTCTATCTCTCTTCCTTCTCTTCTTTATGAGTGTGCGTGTTTGAAGGAGGAAAATAGGGTTTCTAAAAACCCTCAAATTTAATGGTGGATTGCTCTTCTCCAATTGAACGTGGATCTTAGTTTCAAAATGTCAAAAGGATTCGATCCCTATAATTGCTCAAATGCAGAATAACTATTATCTAGTAGTGGAACTTCAATTGTGGTTCTAAGATAAACCGTTTCATTCCTAAGCAATTAATTTTTATACAATGATTTCGATAGCAAGAGATACCCAATCTGATCCCTTCCGCTACGCGATTAGATTCTTGCCAACATTTTGCCATAGTCAGAACCTTTTAAAGGGATTTAAGTATCTCGATTAGCCCCAGAGATCACACTCCTTCTCTTTGTAGATAATGCATTTCTCTTCTACAGGGCTTCCATTAATGATTTCTCTACTGCTCTTATAATTCTTGAGTTATTCAAAAAATGTAAAAGGCCAAAAAGTCAATTTTGAAATGAATAAAATTTTCTTTAGTAAGAACACTAGGCCTGAGTTGCGATCTTAGATTTTTAGTATTCTTCGGATCAAGAAGATGCCCTTTCAGTCTCTTTATTTGGGTGCCTCTTTTCCAGGTCGTAGAAACAAGAATATATGACTCTCTAAGATCTCAGAAAGGGTGAAAAGGTAAAGTCACTTTTTGAAAATCCTTTCCTGACCAAGCTGTGATACCCTACTTTCTAAACCCGTTCTAATTACCCGGTTGGTTCGATTTAGTCTTGTCGGACCTGAACCTGAGTGAGCTGAGTTGAGTACCATATGGAATATGATGGCAAGGATGACTCTAAACTCAGGTTGGCCCGACGAGTTGGTTTCGATGCTTAATGAGGTCTTTGTGCCCAAGCTATGCACTTGCATGTATCATGAGGCCATGTACACACAATAAAGGTACATAGCCATATTTTATGTCAAGTACGGGTGTTAATCAATTACCGGGAGTGAAATACATGTCGGGGTCGAGCCCCAACTAAAATCCCAATGTTTGGGCTAAGTATTGGCCGACTAGTGGGTGGTCATAGGTGGGTCGGACCCACCAGTGTGACCTACCACTCTAGTTATTAGATATTTTGACCATAGTATAAATAGCATTTATTACCTTTCTTTCACCCTCATTTGTTGTTTTACAAAAAGTGGGTGAGAAAGTAAAGAAGAGAGAGAAACGAAGGAGAGAGAAAGGAAGAAGGAAGAAATGGGGAAGAAGATGGTCATCGTGTGTCGCCTAGGTTGAACCTTTCGATTTTGACGCCAGATTTGTGATCCTCATCTCGAGATCTACTCTTTGAGGTAAGTAAAGTTTATATTTCTTAAACCCTTATGAAACCCTAAGTGAAATCCTATGATTTGGGTATGAATCTTTTAGATCTTGTTGATCCCACTTGAGGTGATAAATCTAAGGTTTAATAAATGATCTATATGTTGTTTATGAAGGTTTTGGAGGAAGAAATTGCAAGATTTGAGAAGCATTAGTTGATCTCTTGAGCTAGAGAAGAAGTTTGGGATTTTTGAAGTGTTCTTGAGCAAAGAGGTAAGATCCATGCAGGAGACTTTGGATCTACCCTAGATCTATGTTGGAATCATGATATGAAACCTTAGATTTATGGAAAATGCGGTCGAATCGACCCGTAGTGGTCTCCCCAAGGTGGGATAAAGAATGGAAGAGAACATAAAAAAATCCTGGTTCTGAGTGGTGGGTGCTTGGAAATGGTCAGACCCACCAATCTGGAGTCCGCCCATCCTAGTTGAGCTGCTAGCTCGATCGGTGAGCAAGACCAGTGGGCACCTGACCCACCGCTCCTGGCCACAGGTCCAGGCAAAACCTTTGGGTCGAGCGACGAGCAAGGACTGATGGGTGCCTTGCCCGCCAGTTGACCCACCATTCCGACCTTTCGGGTTCTGAATGGGTTCAAATTTGTTAGGCAACATTCTTTGGTGATTCTAAACACGTTGGGATCATCGTATTCTATTGGTTGTGAACTTAAAGTGGGTCATACTAAACTTGACATTTTTTATTATAGGTTGTACTAGAAATTTGTGTCATTGCATGTCGGATCTTCCTCGTACCAAGGGTGATCATTATACATAATTAAGTAGGAAGAGGACATTGACTTTATTTTTGAAGTGTTTTTGCATCATTCCATAATTGTTATAGACTAGCCATGCCATAATTTTATTATTATGTGTAGCCTAGTCATCCTCGAATGTCATTTGCATGCATTAATGTGTGTATTATGAAATTCATTTATGACTTGATATGCTGATATCTTAAATTGTTAAATGCTTATTCCTGCTTTGTGATATGAGATTGATGATTTTGAATTATTGAATATGATGCATTGCTAGACTAGATGTTGTAGTTGGCTTGGACATGAATGCATTAGTGGTCTGTGGAATGGGATGCGGTGGTATTATACAGTCGTACTATCTCAATAGAAGCATGCGGTTAAGAATGACATATCCCCATGCTACGACACTTCCCAGTAGGGGTTTAGGTGTTGGGTATATATATCATTAGGGGGAAGCCCGAGGTTGTGTATCAATGGTGGCGGTTAGAAGTACGTCCGGCCGATCACTAGGATGGTTGATAACTTTGGTGATATAACAAGAGGGTCAATCGTACTGCTTTTGAATTAATGTAGGACCCATTTTACTTTTCAGTACCCATGACTAGCCTACTCTGGCAACCCTATGGGCATATCGCGGGATGGGGTTCGCAGCTCGTACCCAAGACATAAGCACACTGTGGTTACAAACAACATATGACCTATAACTTCGATGTGATGTTTATGTGGATTAAGATAATAAAATGAACTTGCATGCATATAGGTTCATTTGTATTGCGAATGCTTGCTTGGTCTATCTTTTCATTTACTGGTCTAGTGAGCTCATCTCACGTGTGTAGCACTTTTTAGATGATCTTGCAGGTTGTCCGATGAAGAGCTAGAGCCAGGGTCCATTGTGGAGTTTTCAGTTGAAGACTGATGGGTCCCAGAAGATCTTAGGCATGGGGCCGAGTGCCCTTGTGAGAGTTGTGTTGCGGGACCACAACACTGATACCAACCCTAGATTTCTTTTTGATTATTTATAATGTTGCCCATTTTGTGCTCTAGATGTTTAAATTGTAATTCTTGTGTATATATCACACCTTCGGGCCCACACATATATGTACTATGTAATACAATTTTAGTATCAAGAGTATTGAGGAATTTACAAGTAAACACATGTAAGACTTCTGCTGAAATACAAAAATTACTTTCTTTAGTGTGAGTATGCTATGTAGTGGTTACTGTATCAGATGATCCTGACAGGTTTTGGGTTAACAGGTGTTAACCCGGTCACCGGTTCAGTTCTATGTGAACGGGATGTGACAGTGGTGGTATCAGAGCGTGATGCTCTACCCACTCACAGCATACAAGTTAGATCTCATAGAATCTATAATAAAACCCTGGGGTTGGGTAAACATAAAAGCTTTAAAGGAATAAGACATGTAATAAGATGAAAAGTCTAAATTCTTGCATTTCATTTCATGCATGAGAGTAAAATTTAAATAGATTAACAAACGATAAACTGACCAATTTCATAAAACATGATTAAAATTTTAACAAAATTTGGAAAGCATAGCGACGCTATATTAAAATTCCAAAAATTTTATAAGAGCCATCTGATAAGCCACATACATAAATATAATTACAAAATAGGGTGACAACCATTGTCACCACCAAGCCACAACAGAATAAATCAAAACAACTAAAACTGTGTTAAAGATAACAAACCACCACATGAGCCCCTATCCAAGTTCCCAAAACTATAGAAATGTATTAGAATATACAACCCTCAAGATATAAGGATAAACACCATCAGATAGAAAAAGATAGAAAAGAAGGAATGTGGAGAGGATCTACCGCTTCATCAATCATTGTTGGGCATGGTAGATAAACTTCCCTGTTTGGGCCTCGATTTGCAATGGAATTGGTAGTCATAAAAATCTAGCTGGTAATTTTTCAGGACCACCTCCCTTCGCATTCGACAGAAATCAGTGGTGACACCCTTGGACACCTTATCCAAGTTCTATGCTAGAGTCTGGAAAGCAGCCTCCATTCTCCCCAGCCTACGCTATATCACCAACTCCCATATGACACTCTCCTCTACGTGCTCTGAAATCTGATCTTGCCCTTCTTTCAAGGCATTAATACTATCCACTAATCTTTATAAATCAAAAGGCCCACCTGAAGGTGGTGGATCTCTAAATTGTGGATTAGCAGGGCGGGACTATAAAGGTTCCTCTTCGAGGATCTCATCCTCATCAATCTCCTCATCTGGATGAAGAAAATAATCCTCATTCTCCTCACTGACATACTCTGCCTCCATATCCTCTTACCAGTGCTCATCTGCCTCCTGTGGTGCAACCATCGGCACTGGCAACCCCATCCTCCTCAAGTTTTCTCTAGTAAACTTGTCCCCTGGGTACTTCCCCTCCTCCCCCGTCAGGTCCACTTGGAAGTACTCAATTACCTTGGTGAGCGATCTTCCATAAGGGAAACCTTGCTAAGTATAACCCCAAAAGAAGGGTCTTGGCCATGAAAGGATATTCTCTCTATTCTTCCCATCCTGAACCTATTTAATTAAAAGAGAATTTGGGCAGCGAGTCCTTTGGGATTAAGAACCGAATTCCTCCATAGGAATAACCTCCTTGAAGCATTATTGAACCTATTTAATTGAACCAATATGACCACAAGGGATATTTTCTTTTTCATTTTTGTATTTGCAATCATTTGTTACTTTATCTGATTATCTAGAAATTATTGTGTCAAGAATGGTAAAACTATCAACCCAATAATGTATATCACTCCAAGCCACGTGGATGCGGGTTGGATCCCATGGTCAGAATTCCAAGGGCCCTTTCCTAAGGAAGCATGCATGATTGTTTGTGATGGAAGCTTTGTAGCATCTACATGCATGGACAAGTGCACTATTAGGAACTAAGAAAACAAGAACAAGAATTGAACACATAGGTAAGAACTTTGCTACTTCGAGGGTAGCCACCTCCTAAGAAAAAGAAGTGAGAAAAGAATTTAGTATTTTTCATTCCTTCCATCGTCCCCTGTTTTACTATTTAACATCCCATCTCATTACTAACAAAACCACTCCTAATAACCTTCTAATCTCCTAATAGCCACTCTACCTAACAACACTCTTCTATAAGACAGTTATAACTAATAGCAACTTTCTTTTTAAGACTGTTATTACACATAGTCATCCAAAGCCATAGGGCTTGTTCTCCTCCTATCACTCTTGCGTAAAGTTGTTGCTGCTGTACTATTCACAACATGCACTTTAATTATTTTCCTAAATGGTGGATGCATTTGTACTACCCTAAGCTCAGGTTATGTAAGGAGCACATAAGAATTGGAAGCCAACGGTGTTGTCTAAGGGTTATGGCAAGCAAAGCAATTAGGGCTCATCTGTCACTGTCTGGTCTAACTGTGGGGAAATACTCAATCTTCAAAGGAAGAGTGCCTAGCACTGGTACTGAGAATTGCTTTATTTTTTTATGGATATTCGTAATTTGAGGGATATGTCTAGTTACTGTATTAGTGAGAAGAAGAACAAAATAATTAAATACTTTGCTGATTAATTATCTAGGGTAGCTAGAACTAATCTATCTTGGATGATGTATATTCTGAATTTCTTTTTTATTTGGTTGAATGTAATTCTTTATTTACTTATAAAAAAAAAAATATTTACCCTCCTTTGGAATGGCATACCCTCCCATGAATGCAAATGCATTCCCTCCATGGTCCACCCACCCTCTTAGTGGTTTTTAAAATTTTCAACTACTTTATGTGAGCATAGGATTGGGGTTTATTTGTCTACAAAGTTTTAGCCTCATCTGACATTATTATGTGGCGAAAAATAGTTGTTCATTCAAAAATCTCCTGACTAAGCCTATCCCGGCACCCTCCCCATCCCCCCCCCCCCCACACACACACAAAAAAGGATTCAAAATTTCCACAAATAGTATGAGAAAATAAATAATTCCTATTGGGATGGTTTTTCTATTGTGTATATTGGTAAGGCATATTGACCTTTAGAATAATGAGGAATACTTTGGATGAGCAAAAGTAAAATTTGATGATCCATCTCAATTATGTAAATCTATATATGCCCACCCACCCTAACCCTTACCCTTTTTAAGGTATTTTGAAGACCCTTACCCTCTTTTTAAGGTTTTTTTGTTCTTCAAATGGTGCTAAGTAAATTTGATACTTTCAAATAATTTGAGCATTACGCATGTGCAAAAAATGTTAGATAGGTGTGAGCATTAATTCATTACTCGTTGATGGCTGGGCAATAATGTCACAGATTTTGACCTCCAAGAAATGATGCCACATGGGAAAACTAAGGGAGTGTTTGGTTTGCATTGGAATGCATTGTATGCTTAGAAAGTATTTCAGGGTGTTAAAAACAGTGTTTGGTATCCGTTCTTGTTCTTGAGCAACGAAATACGATATAGAATGCGGCCCATTCTAGAATGGGAAAAATGACATATTCCAGGTTCTGAGACAAAGGAGGGAAAACACGTTCTCGATAATCCATACAAACACGACATTATCCTCAACTGTTTTTTCTAAAAATCCAGGAGCCTCGGGAACTTTGGTGAGAATAGGCACTACGGGAGCTTCAGCTAAAACTATGACGTGAAGGACCTTCGTTCCTTCAAAAGACTTAAACCAAGCTTTGATCCTAGTTTCGTTCCTTCAAAACACTTCAACCCTCTGCTTCAAGGTCAGATTTATTCCTCTCTCTCTCTCTCTCTCTCTCTCTCCTCTCTGTTGATTTCTATGTTGTGCAAATCGATCACTCAATTTGTTTGCAAGTATTGAAAGAGGGGTATAACTTGGATTTAGTTGGATTCATATTGATTCCATCTGATTGTTTTAAAGTTTCATTGTTCATTGTTTTAGGGTTTGTAGCCTGTGAGGGAAGAACCTAGATTCCTTCAAAGAACTTCACTCTATCTCTATCTCAAGGTAAGATTCTTCGCTTTTCCTCCAATCCCTTCCTGTCTCTTCTATTCCCATCCAGTCAGCCAACCTCCCTGAAATCAGCAACTAATGAACCCTCCTTAAGTCTGACCCATCAACTCACGCAGCTACAACTCCTTAACTCTCTCTCTCTCTCTCTCTCTCTCTGTTTGTGTGTGTTCAAATAATTAATTTTAATGCAATTTCTAAGAAAAATAGCAATCATAAATGGGTTTTTATGCAACTTGTTTGCTTCTTTTTACAATCTTATAATCAGCATTTTAATTAAGTCAAACCTATACATAACTAGCTAAATCGTTTCTGTGATGATAAAAAATTCGCGGTGCACTATATATCTCCAAACATAAGAGAGCTGGGTGTAGTTGCGAACTAGGCCATGGTCTAGAAAGATTGAGTCAAATTAATCTTAAAGGGAAATGTGAAGCACCTCATGACCAATTAAGATCATAAAGTAGTTTAAAAGGCTCTCAACTTTGACTCACCATCTTTGGAGCATTAAAATTGTATCCCATTTTGGTATTCTTGGTTCATATTACAAAATTAGGAATTGAAGGTTCAGTGTTCTAGGTTATACCATCTTATTATGCTTTTATTTGTTTTCTGGAGAAGCCTAAGTATTTTTCTACATTGTTAGTTCTTTTATTATTTGTTTTTATCAGGATATAAATTAATAGTGTTGCATTGTTGCAGAACTAATTGCCATGTGTTTTCCCTATTTCAAAACTATGAGGTCAAAAGGAAACCAATCTTTATTAGCACAGAGAACTAGACCACCCCACTAATGGTAATATCAACTCCAAGCTCTCTACAACTGGACTCGTGCCAATGATAGCAGTCTTGGAGCTTTGGTTTAAAAGTCTAAAGCACTTTTTTTTCTATCAACTTTCTGGTTTCTCAAGGAATGTTGAACAACTCATGAGTCTTGATACACAATCCAAAGGTTAAAGGCAAAATCACAAAAAAGATGTAATTCCCACAAGATATTTTGAAACAAAAAATCATAGGTTATTTGACAAGTAATTAGTGAAGTAAATTGCAACAAAATATGATTGGTGATGCAACTGCAAGATGCCATAACTTGTGAAGTAGTCTCAAGGTTGAATCAGTATTGCAGAGGGGAAGTATTCCTACAGTCACTGTCTCACTGTCCAAGTTTCTCTTTCTCCTTCTTTCACTTTTTTTTTTTTCTGACAAAATAGTTAACCAACATATCCATGTCCTGGCTTTGGGTATGGTCCCATTTTCCACTCCTCTAGCTAAAAGTAGTGTAGCTTCATCAATCATGCCCTCTCCTTGCAGAGACGTTTGATAGAATGTTATAAGTTAATAGTGTCAACAACAATTCCTTCAACTTATGTCCTGGATTGCAAAGACCATTCATGAGGCCAACAATCCTCAGAGTTAGGTATGGTTTTCTCTTGGTTTAAGTCAATTTTTTGTGTGGATGGATTCTTATTCTCCTTGGTTAATGGGTGCTCTGTTTCAGTAATGTCGTTCTTTGTTTTCCTGTTTTCTTAATGCATGCTTCTTTCCACCATGAAAAAAAAACACAGTATTGTGATTGTAATATCCCGCTTCTTAAACCCGGTTTGATTTCGTGGTTAAACCCGGTTTAACCATGCAGGAACCGAGCCAGAGGATGTTAGAGCGGGTTCCTTATGGGCTATGATGGCACGGGTGACCTTAAACACCGGCTGGCCCGACAAGTCCGAGCCAGTGCCAGAAGAGACGGGAGTACCCAAACCGTGTACGTGCACCTACCATAAGGCTATGTACGGATAAAACAGGTATTATATCTGTATTTTAAGATATATACGTAGGCTACAATGTATACCTGGGGTGGGGTTTGAGCCGAGGTCCGAGCCCGGTCAAAATCCCAAGTTTTGACTCTCGGATGGGTATGTCAGGTGGGTACACCCACCCACCTGAGTGACCCATCCATCACTATTCACTTAAGTAGGAATAGTATATAAAGCTTTATGACTTCTTTTCTTTCCATTTATTACCCCGTACGTTTGGTGAGAAAAGTAAAGAGGAGAGAGAAAAAGAAAGGGAAGAAGAAAGGAAGAGGAAGAAAGGGAGGATTTCAGTGGCGCCGAAGCTCGATCTTGCCATTCCGGTGCCGGGAGAGTAATCTTCAACTCGAGATCTACAGTTGGAGGTAAGAAAAGCTGGGTTTTATGAACATTAACCATACCCACGCTTTAAACCCTTGATTTGAGTATGGTTTCTCAAGATCTTGTAAACACCCTTTGAAATGTTGAATCTAAGGTTTAATAGATGATTTATGTGTTGATCTTGAAGGATTTGAAGAGGTATTGACAAGGTAGAAAGAGCATTGTGAGTTGGAAGTGTTTTTGAAGGGTTTGAAGTCATTTTTGAGCAAAGAAGGTAAGATGGTTCCCCTCACTTGAATCGAACTCAAATCTAAGCTAGAACCATCCTATAGGACTCTAAAGGTGTGAAGAATGGGTTGAGAAAAGCCCTATTTGGGTCCCCAAGGAATGGAAGAAGTTGAGAAGAAACTGGGGTTTTTCCGCCAAAACCGGCGGGTAGGACCGGTGGGTAGACAACCCACCTGAGACACCCACCTGGGAGGACCAGGGGGGGTCCCTGGCCAAACCGGCGGGTAGGACCGGCGGGTCCTACCGGCGGGTCCATACCCGCCGGTCCAAAACTGGCGGGTAGGACCGGTGGGTAGACAACCCACCTGAGTGACCCACCCGAGTGGCCAGAATGTGATTTTTAGGTCCGATCGAGCCCAAATCGGACGTGGGACCTTCTTTCGACGTTCTAAACACGATTTTGACGTCGGATTTCATTAATTTTGATTCTAAAATGGTGAAGTACTGACCCCTCTCAATTATGTTAGGTTCACCAAATCCTACCCGAATCGCTCCGGATCTCACCCGTACCGAACGGGAATCCTTGTACGCTACATGTAAGTGGAGAGAGGACGTGTGGCCTTGTTTCAAGGCATTTGTTTGGCATTCATATAACTATATCTAATTTAGTCATGTCATCATGAATATGCTGTATAGATTAGTCATTCCACTCATTGATGTGCATATATGCTATGTTTACTTTCAATTGCAAATTAAATGAGATGTTATATGTTGAATGTGGACATCATGTTGCATAAAGCATTGATAGATTAGATGCCGTGGTCGGCTTGGAAACGAATGCATGGGTGGCCCGTGGTATGGGACACGGTGGCACTATGCAGTCGTACTGCATATAGGAGCATGCAGTATTAGGATTCTCACCATCCCGTGCTACGACCCTTCCCAACAGGGGTTGAGGTGTTGGGTTGCCATTTGGGGGGAAGCAGGGGTCGCGGTTGTCGGACACTGTGGCGGTTAGGCATTACGCCCAGCGAGTCATGTAGGACAGTCGATAACCCCGGTGGTATTTCAAGAGGGCCAATCGTACTACTTTTAAATTGCTGGAGTCAGCACTGTCATTTAATTTATGGGTAATTTACAACGCCACCCCTTGGAGAATGCCAATATTAGAGGGACACCCCCTCTCTTTCACCAAATTAGACTCGGACCCCCTACCGTCAGTCAACGTTATATGATGCTTTGAAATGACGTTTTTGCCCTTATGAGTAAAAACTAATAAATTAGACATTTTTCTGCCGTAGTCGCTGGAGGGGGTTCGCTGCCGTAGTTGCCGTCGTCGCCGTCGTCGAAAGAGTGTTCGCAGTCGCCGATCTGCAAGCCTACCCGTTCTTCTTCTCAACTCATTGAGGCTGATTTGAGAATAGAACCATTAAGGGCAATTTTGGTACTCCATTATTTTGAAGGGCAAAATGGACTTTAGAAAAAATATTAACTGCTGATGTCAGCATTCTTGGTATATTATGTAACGTTGACTGACGGTAGGGGGTCTAAGTCCAATTTGGTGAAAGAGAGGGGGTGTCCCTCTAATATTGGCATTCTCCAGGGGGTGGCGTTGTAAATTACCCAAAGAATTAAAAAAAGATAGTTTTTTTTTTTTAAGTGGGGTTGGAGAGTGGTCCTCGCCAAACACATGGGGAGGTTAAATGATTCAGCCGTTCCCAAGGAAGCTATGAATACTTCTTGTGCACTTTAATTGACTTTTACATTCCTTACAAAAAAAAAAAATTGGCTTCTACATTGTGCAAGTTTAGGAATTGCATTTCTCATAGGAAACACTTCCCCTTGAAAAAAAAAATCTTGAGAAGCAAGGATACATATGTTGCTCACAAGAAGTTAGGTTCGTCATCCTCGTGTATACTGTTGGTTCCTTTCATTTTAGTTATTTGATTATTTAATTCTAAATGTAATATTAGTTTTTTATTTTATATTCTTCAATTTTTGTTTCTTTTTCTCTAATCTTTGCAACTCCAATCTGTATCTTACCATTTTTTTTTCCAATTTAGTGTACAATTTTATGTATTTTAATCTTGGATTTATTTATGGATATTTTTAATTTATTTTAGAAAAAATTAAAAAAAATTCCTTTGGACACATTAATTCCTTTTAAATTGATTTGCCTTAAATATTTTAAATTTACAATAGAAATATGCAGTGGAGAAATGATGTAGATAGTTTCAGATCATATCATGAAAATATTTAGATTTGATCACATATAAATTATTGGTATGGATTTTAAAATTTTATTCATGCGTTTAGCTTACCTGAAGAGGATCACATGTTAAAAACTAAAAGCTGACGATGTTGATATGGTGAAGAATTTTTTTTTTTTTGGGGGGTGGGGGAGCTAAATAACACCTCTATTGGTGTATTTAGAAATTGGCATCTTTATTTGATTATCCCTTGTCTTATTCCTAAAATATTTTGAGGGTAAATTTGTCATTTCACATAGAAACTGTATTAGATAGCATTCAATTTTTTGTTTTTAAATTTGATTTTTTTTTCAAACCTATATTAAATAACATTTGAGAATAAAACAAGGAATAAAAATAAAGATATAAATCCATTGATGAAAAAGACATCTAGTAAAATAGTTAAAAGAAGAAGAGGTTACAACTCAAGTTTAATTCTATCAAACAATGTCCTTAATTAGCTTGAGTGTATTGCTAATCTATGCATTATATGGACTATAATTTACATATGTGAATTAGCTTACAACAAGTTTCGTTTTAGGGAAAAAGTTTGTCTTGATGCTCTCACATCTCATATGTGTCCACATCTCATTCATGGACTTCAAATTTTCTCTCCTTATTAAATTCCCAAATGAAGGGTTCTTAGGGCTTAGGAGTTGACACTAATTCGAGTTCTTTGGGTGAGTTTGCTAAAGAAATTGAGTAGAAGGAAAAGAAATGTTGTTTCTTTACATCATTTATCGTACATCTTGAAGATATGGGATCATGATTTTAGTGCATAGTATCAAATCGGGATCGGTCAGTTTCGACAATAATATCAATATCGATACATAGAATAAGCTGAATTAAGGGTCACTTAAGGGTGAGTTCCTTGTTGTTGGACTGGATCTTGCACTGAGCCTCCTTAGACATGCTTTGTTCTAATTCCCAAGAATGAGGCTGCCAGACCTATTTCTCAAGGAGTCTGGTTTCAATGCACGTAAATTCAACACTTGACACAAGTCCTATCCAGTGCCATTTAGAATGTCTCTGAAGAGCAATCCTGAAAGCAAAAACAGAACATTATGTGCATCCACTCTCTGGCGAGGACGTGATAGGAGTGAATGTCTCTTGTGTTTCACCAAACACCATATACAATCTCGACCGGTCTGAGATGTTTATCTTTTTAATTCGAGCACATCATGCTAATGCATTCTAGACCCAGGATCTATTCTCAATATGAAAAAAGATTTCTTCTTCACTTTTTGTTTTTTTAATAATAATAATTATTATTTTTTAACGGTGTCACAATGGCCCAACTATCAGTGCACATTCGTTAGGTGCAATCCTTCTTTGGCGTAAAGAGAGCAAGCACATCACAAGGGCTCATACTCTCCCTAAAAAGTCCCTTTTTAATCAACTTGCTAACTTACCTACTTAACTCTTCATGCTCTGATGGTCTCAAAGTGACTTAATTCGGATGAAGATGGAGAAAAAGACGTCTAATTCGAGTAAACACTAAAATAAAGGTTGGATGTATAACATCTCGTGATATGATTAACATATTGTATGCATATTCAATAGATAGACAACCAATTTGATAAAAAAAAAAAAAAATTATTATTAGATATGATGTGGGGGTGGAGGGTTTCTGTTGGGTAATTGTATACAATTTCTTACAAAATATAAATTGTAATACAAAGCTTTTACAGTAGAAACTATGATGTCGTAGTGTTGATCCTTAGCTGAAATGAGATGAAGAAAAACTTGAAATAGATATTAAATCACCACCACAACAACTGAAGAAGCTTCGAACAGAATTGAGGTTAAGTCACACTTGTAGTGTTGCCTTTAAGGTAATTGATGCCCTCTACTACCAAACGTTGTTTTGCACCTCTACCTCCAAGATAAAACAACATTTCACTAGAAGATGAGGCAATTCTTCTAGTCCATTCTTATGAGCAAAAAGCTACAGCACAACAACCCTCTCTAACCTTACACAAGACTAAGAGAAAATGGAAAAAAAAAAAGAGAGAAAGACTTGTATGATCACAACAAGTAGAAATGGATGGAATGTCAATGTGTGAATGTATTTTTCTACAATGTATTTGGTTGGGTTTATATAGACCCAAAACCAACCCTTGCACCCTCTTGGATTCCCCAAGAGTAATCTCCAACTAATGGCAAGTTAATTGGAGAATAATGTCATATGGACATGAATTGTGAATTAATTCAATAAATTAAATTAATCACAATTAATTTCTTAACCCATCTCCCCACTCATGGTAGTGATCATCAATGGGCTTTAGGGCACCAATATAATGACATTGACCATTTACCTCCATTTGGCAATAACCTATGGCATGAATTGAGAATTAATTTTATAAATGAAATTAATCCAAATCAATTCTCTTTGTCCACCTCTCCACTCATGGTAATGGCCATGAATGGGCTTTAGATCTCTCATAGGATGTTATTGACCATTTTCTACTACCTTGACTCTAAAGATCCCACACAATTACAAATCATAAAACACATAAAAGAAAAATCTCATTTTAAAACTTAAATATAATAAAATAGATATAAATTCTAACCGTTTCTCTTTTCCAAGAGCCTGTAAAATTAGAGTTTGGCCATTAGAGACAAACGTATGCTCAATCTCTTTCTTTTTTCTTTTTTTTTTCCTTTTCTTTAATGGATTTTTCCTCCCATAATTATAATATATTCAGAATTTTCAAGCGTATCAAAAAATTTCAATTTTTACGACTCCTTGAATCCCAAGAAACATGTGAGGAAGAGACTTCCTAGAACGGCTCTAGAGCAATTTAATAGCCCAGTTGAGTCGGCTGACCAAGTCACTAAGCTCTTCATATCCCCCTCTTTCTCTCATTTGACATTTTACAGGTCAAAATAATTCTCACTATATGACAAATCACAATTTAGAGCTGATAAAGATGAAAAAAAATACATAACAGTAACTTGTTTTGGAATTTTTTTTTTTGTCTCCATAGCCTAGAGAGAGAGAGAGAGAGAGAGATATCTCAAAAAGGCAAAGACTAGAGAAGTTTTGAGAGAGATCGAGGGACCCATTTCGTGTTTGACATCAGTTTTGTTTTCTAATGCTAAAAATTTATTAATTAATAGACCAGTTAACAGATAGTTGTGTTTCATTCTTGACTTCCCATTTGACATTGTCATTAGTGGAGAGTTATACGTTACCTATTACCATGCCTTATCTTCGGTTCCATAATTGAAGGAGTTACATTCAAAGATTGTGGGGTGAGATGTGATCAGCAAGATAAGATCACAAAAGAGATGGGCTCATGTTCTTCTTATCAAATCACTATTGTTTTTTTTTGGTGGAAACAAATCACTATTGTTCAGTATTGTTGTATATGTAACAGGAGGATGTATTTTCCGTATTAGTTATTTTCAATTAATTTATATATTTTAATATGAAATCATGTAAGAGAAGTTATTAGTCATGGGGGGATGTAAGATATGTATCGTGTAGAGTGGATGAAATGGTTGTGTAGTTATGATAAATAATGAATTATAATAAGTATCTTATGTGTTAATGTTGTGAAAAATGTAAGTAAAAGAGACCATAAAATAGGTATAAGACTTTGACAAAATAATTATATTAATGGAAATATAATTACAAGTAGAAGATGATTTACTTGTTCAATTAATCCTCTGAAACAGTAGCAAAAATTGTCCTACTTAAATAGAGTTGAATCGTATATATGAATACTCTCCTTAAGGTATATGAATGTTTCGTATATACGTATGTAACTAGGTTAACTGTACGTCCTCACCTTTAAGATAAAACAACTCTCCAATTACTTAAGGTGCACTCCAATAAGCAATTCTCATAGATATGTTCGAAGGTAATACTCAGAAACTCAAAGGAAAACAATGGACATATTTAAAACAGTCACAAAGCACTTGTAGAAAACAGAATGCTTAAAACAACCACACAGTATATGTATTCTGTACACAGTCCATATATAGTAGGAATTTTTTGTTACCATAAATAGAGAATAGTGTTCTCTATTTATAGAATACGAATGGGTATACCTGTACAGGTACCCATATGTATACAGATGTCTCTTTGTATGAGAATGATACATCACTTATTTATGAGGAAGGGTACATGACTCATACGTATAGGTGCATGTACATACGTATGTACATTGATTGGATACATATACCAATGTGTTCCTTAGGAAAAGGGTGGAGCAAAAATACAACTAAAAAAAAGGAAGTTTCCACCCACACCAGGCCATGGTCTTGCTCAACGCACACATGATTCAAAAGTACCTTAGGTACCCCCACACACACATGACAAGGGAGAGTACATCTCCAAAGGGCTTGTACCCTTAATATACAATCTTATATATATGCTCAAGTTTTCTTTCATCCCAAACCAACGTGGGACTAAACTTTGTGAGTTATCTTTAGCTCATTCACAACTCCACAAGTGCAAAAGACAAGAAAGCAAAAGTAGGAAAAGACACATTTGAGAGGGAAAGCTAAATTTCAAAAAGACTGTTTTGAAAAGACAAATTTGACCATAGTTTGAAACTTAAATTCCAACAAAAAAATTAGAAGCTGTATTATAATGGTTACCTTTAAGGGGCCTATTTATTAGTGAAGTAATACAAGATGAGTAAGAATATAATTACCTAAATTTTCTCTTAAAGAGAAGTACTCCGGTTTCGTCTGTAAAGCCAAAAGGTTGGCTACCACCCAATTAGCATAACCCCACTTATTTTCTATTTTCTCTGTCTTAATTTTTTTTTCCTATTTTGTCTCTACCCTGACTGTGCAAGTAACATGTATATAAATGCGATCAACCATTAGGGAGGTGACACGTGTATCGACTACGGATTAGTATCTCAGCCGAACTCGTGTCTGCCAACCTCCTCCCCACGTAACTCTCTTTGATGTTGTAACCATCAAAGTGAAACCCCCATCATCAAGGGAGCTACCCATGACTCCCCATCATCGTCCATTATCAAGCTTGAGGCAATAAGGTCACCCACAATGGAGAAGATTGGATATGGCCTTTAGAAACCGTCGAGGCCAATGAGGATAAAAGGGAAGGCGAAAGTTAGGTTTAAGTACATTCACTCATGCCCTACGCCTATACTCTGGTTTCCTTCTTTTTCACTATGTGCTTGGATTTGTGACCTAATCATTAGAAAGTCCCCCATCGGAGCCTCCTTCGTTCCGCATTTTCTTGCTTTCTGTGTGTAGGTTGAGTAGAAAGGGAATATGCAGCATCATATTTCCATTATCCTTGGGAACTAGAGAAAGTGCATGAGTTGTAGCGATTATGACAAAAAAAAAGACCTACATGAAGAAGGCTCCCCCCAACCAAGTTGGACCCCTTGTGTCGTCTCCATCATAAGAGTATCATATTGCCATTATCCTAGAGAACGAAGAAGCGTATACTTTCTACCCGCAACCAGATCCATCTTGGGAGACATCTTGCACCAACTACGACAATAACAATGGATCACTCCAACACCTCACAACAGGAAGTTCATCGGGCCTATGCCATACGTGAAGTGCTGAGGAGTCACAACCGAGCTCCTCTAGCGGTTGACCCCACCCATCATTTTGTTTTTCCCCTCAAACCTAAAGAGGACAACTTGAGTACATCATGTTCCACCACTAACAATCCAGATAGATAGAACCAGGTTGACAATGGACAAAAGGAGCGAGGGAGTTAGGCATAAGATCCCAAGGGTCAAGGACCAGGAGTTCGAAGCCCCAAGGCCTACCACGAGACATCACATTGATGCAAGATTGCACCAATGGTGGAGACAACCGTGGATTGATGGATCAAAGAGCTCCAAGCCAGGGTAGACAAAGCCCTCGGCAATCAGGCCCGAGGAGATTGATGTGTTCAGTGACTCCCTATTATCAAACGCAGTCATGAGTACTCATTCCGAAGAGATTCAAGATGCCTAGCTTCTAGATGTACGATGGGACCAAAGACCTTTGGGACCATTTACAAAGCTTTCGGTCTATTATGCTTGTCCAAGAGGACCCCTACGCGATACTATGCCGAGCATTCCCAGTCACTCAATAGGGACCAACCACCACCTACAGGCTCAAGCCCAGGTCATCCACACTCTGTAGGGACCAACCACCACTTTAAGGAGCATATCGCAAGACATTGACAAAATTGATGGCAATAAAGTAGAGATGAGGAGAAACCCTCCAAGTCTTCATCCACTGCTTCAATATTGAGAAACTAGAGGTCAAAGACTTGGGCTCAACTGTAGAGCGGAGTGTGAGAAGAAGCAGAGCGGAGTGAGAGGGGATGGGTTTGAAGGGAAAGGAAGAATAAATAATGGAAAAAGTGTCGTCCCACGTATCATTTTTCATCTAGGGAAGTCTGTTGTTACTCGACGGTAAATTCACTTAAAAAAAAATCTTTCCTTTTTCTCATGGGGAGTCTACCACTTTTCTTTTGGGTCCTTTGGTGCTAGCTTTTCTTACCATCTATTAGGGTTTCTTCTTCTTCTTTTTTTTTTTCCGATCCATGAAAAAATAAAAATAAAAATGAAGCTTATTCCACTGAGAAGTTAGTTCAATTGTCAAATCTTCTTCTTAGTTCAATTGTCAAATCTTCTTCTTTTCTCTTCTACCTCTATAGGCCATTTTATTTGAATTCAAATCCATGGAATCAAAAGTTCCTTAATAACTGGCCCAATGGGTCCTAAGCTTTGCTTTTCTCAAACTCCCGAACATTGAACTTCTTTATCACCCTTAAAGAAGAAACTTCCACCTTCTATTCTCCTCCATCAATTTTAAGGGTAAAAGGTTTACCACAAGGCAGTTTAAAATCCAAACTGCACTACAAGCCCCCAATCGAATTACTGTAGTACCCCCTATAAAATGTTCGAAAATACCCCTTGTCTGATAGATTTTCCCTGTATAACACCTGAAACTGGACATAGGCGTCAAAGGAAACTCTCCCCTAATTTTTAAATACTAGAAGTACCTCCGAGAAACTATTATCCTTCTACTCCCTCCTGATGACAAAAGATGTGGAAATCTCATATAAAGTAGAGTAAGGAGAATAAAAACAAAAATGTAAGGCCCTAGGAATATGATCATAGCTTCTCCAAAAGAATATTATTTCCTTTATATGCAATATAACAACTTTCAACAATCAAGGTTGTGTTTGGTAAAATTCATTTGGAGTATTTCTGTTGTTTCTTTTGTTCCTTGTGAAAAAAAAAAATTAGAATAGAAGAACATTCAGTAACTGGTTCAATTTTCTATTCTTTCGAAACAAATCGAGCGTCTGGAACATAAAATTTGCAAAACAAAGAAACCAAAATTAAACAATTTCTCTGTTGCATAAATACCTGGAAGAGAAGGGTGGGAAGAAGCAAGAATCTTTATCTCTTGTCTCTCCCTCTGCAACTTCCACACACCCATTCACTGAAGCACATGCGAAGAAGGGGAACCAATTGTGCTCTGACATTGACAGCCACCGGTTGTCATTAACCTTGGTGATCTCAACCCTCTCACAAATCACATGTGGGTATCCTTGTTAGGTTTTTAGGCCACACTGATATGGGTGATCCATTGGACCCATAGCGGTTCAACCCACTTAAAGGGATAGGCCCAACCCACTTATTATGGGAGTAGTTAAGGCTGGGTGTACTATTATAAGTAGTCTCTGTGGTCCTTATAGTCACCACAACGTGAGACACAATTTACTCACAAAGCTATGGGAGAGGTCCATGAAGGTGACTGCAAAAGACCATAGAGTATTGTTCATGAGACCAATCTTCAAGTGCGAAGAACCTAGATTTATGATCAATACTCATGGAGGTTTCTCAAACACCATCATAGGTATTCTTCACTCCCATACATATGGTTTCGTGGGTGAGTCTCATTACTTACCCCAGATACGGTTAATCTATATTTGAGTGCTCTAAGATCCTTGAGGGGATGATTCTCTAATTTATTTCCACAACAAGTGGTCAGAGCCACGCTTCTCAGACTTACAACCCAATAAGTCGAAGTGTTGGGTGAAAAAACAGGGTTTTGGGAGGGTTTTCGTTGGAAAACGGTCACTGTTGGAGTTTTTATCTTTGGAACTCCAAAATTTTTAAATATGAAGGTGGGGGAGGTCGAAACAAACACAACCCTGGGTGGCGTGCCATCGGAAATTTCCCATATGTCGTCGATATTCCCAAGTGATAGCCACGTGCCTGACTCGACTACGGCGGGTCAACTCGGTAGGGTTTTCGGATTGAGTTAGTTGACCCAGGTTTGATCCTTAACCCAAGGACCCATGTCACCAAGTGATCATTGACAGACCCAAAGACCCAACTTTTTTACCCAGTTAGCATGACCTGTTACCCGATCGATCAGACCAATACAGTTTAATCAAATCAGTTCGGCTCATCTCGATTCGATTCAGGTCTAGTTCAAGGAAATTGAACCAAATTGATTTGGGTTTTCTAGAAGCATACTTCAAATTAATCGTATAGATGAATTTTTGTATAGTTTACATTGGATTTATTTCTTCATGCTCTTTAATTTGATATACAATATGACTATGTCTGGTGATCATAGGGACCTGATTTGAAAATTTTACATAGGTGAACACTTTTGACCTATATTGTTAAATCGGGGAAATTGAATAAAACCTTAGTACATCATGGCTTGCATGCTAATAGTAAAATGTAGCTGATGTCTGGTATTAGACCCTAATTTATCTGCAGTTATTTTGAATGATTATGGTTTGTCATTGTGCTTGTAAATTGTGTAATAAACCTATCCCACAAGCAGTAGGAATGGATAAAATCCACAAAAGTGGAAAATTTCAATACTATTGCAATGGGTCTGCAATTCAAATGTTTTGTCTTGTTTTCAAAGACAAAGAAAATGGTTGACAAGAAAGTAGGTAGCACTTGCCAAAAGGTGACATTATCAAAGATAAGCATAAGCGCAAGTGTACTATAGATAGACTTTAATCTAGAAGTTTCTATTCACCCAAAAGTGGTGGTAATTTTTGAAAGTTGAAGAGCTTCCACAGTCATTGAAGCTTTTTAGTAGACTAGTGCATTCTAGACCCAAAGGTTAGGAATGTAGTTACGACAACCCTCTGGTTATGTTTAATGTTTAGTGTTATAATATTATTTTTAATTTCATTGATATTACATACTTAGGATATATACATGCCTTAAATTTATGTTGAATGAATTATTCTTTCTTATGTTGAACCATTAAACTAGATGTCTTTAAAAGTGGTTTGAGGATATGGAGGTTATAAGTTTATTTGAAAGTTTGAGTTTGCTCTTAAAGGTCTTGGTAAATTGATCAACGGTAATAGGGTGGATGAACATTCTATGATTATGAATATAGGTTATAGGTTTATTTTATGTGTTATTTTTACAGTCCGATTGGATAAATTCGGATTGATTGTGTTGGACTAGCATCAATTTTGATCAATTTAATATTGAATTATCAAACATTACCATTTGATTTTGAAAACCTATTTTATGAACATTAATTGTTGACAAGTTGGCCCTTTTTTTTTTTTAGCCCATGTGAACAAGTTTTAATCCGGTTCACATATAAATATGTTTTGATTTCAATAAAATGCATTAATTTTTAATGGTCGAACCAGTGGGAGGATGAAATTTTGTATTATGGGTTGTCTTTAAGGCAAGAAAGGTAGGAACTGGATCAAATTTGTTTCTAATTGCTCCATTAGTATTCTGTCTTTGTTTCACTACGTCTCTAGGATTATATTTCTGTTTATGTAAATTTTTGCAAGTTTCTGTATTAGTTAATCATTATTAAGATGCTGGAAAGCAATTTATGAATGAAATGTGTATGAAGTTCATGTCATGTTTGTGATTGTATGTCATGTGTGAAACAACATATGATAAATAAATATGTTAGAATTAAATTGGGTGTAAGCTTCAACATGTGCTATGCTACACAATATATTTTTAAGAAATGATTGGGTGGAACCAACAAAGTGGCACATCCTATTCTTCTATAGTTTTTTGGTGCAACAAAATTGGTGACATATACCCAAAAGTGATGTCACATAAGTTAAAGAAAAAACATATACGGAAATTCAGTAACCTAAAGGCTTCTAAGCCTAAGGTGACAAAAATATTCATATTTTCATAGTAAATTTGGATTTATAAGAGGACCAGTGTTTTAACCCAAAGAATAGGAATGTAGTTACGATTGTGAGCAATGAACTTGGTACGAGCCGTAAACTCAGACGTCCTAAGTTCGACTCCCACTAGGCACACCTTGGGCCACTCACACGGTGGTGTTTAGTGCTCTTCACTGCTTTCAATGAGAGTTGAATGGTTCTCATTCAACCCCGGTATGACTCGGTTCATGCAGTTGTGGGGTCAGTATAGGCCTGCAGGACTAGTCAGGCCAAAGGCCTGGATAACCATCGTTAGCTAAAAAAAAAAAAGTTACGGTTGTGATTCTACATAGTTTATTTGCTAGATGGACACATTACATTTCTAGCTTAATTATTTGGTATGTATGTTTCATACTTGAGATTTGTTTGGGGTTACTTGATTTGGTTTTAGCTCTAAAGGAATCCGAACCAATTGCTTTTGCTGATCAAAGCACAAGTGAAGGAAAATAGGAATAGTTTCGGTTTAATCTTTTTCTATTCAATTCTATATAACTTGAGAATGGAATCAGTTTTCTTTCCAGAATCATTTTGGGATCATTTTTTTCCTTTTCAGGATCATTCCAGGACAATTTTACTATCCTATTATATTTTATAACATCTTTACAATGAATTTGGAATGGTCTTAGTCCCAAAATTTTTCCTCTAGAATGTTTATGCTCTATTTATTTGTGTTGTCCATAATTGTGCTGAAAACACATTAAAAAGGTATGCCCTTATATATATATATATATATATATATACATACATCTCTAATGAGGAAACATGATAGAATTGAGTGAAATCCACCAAAGTGGTATATTAAGTTTAATTGTGTGTTTCCCAAAGTAAATGTGACATTTTCCCAAAGGGGATATCATCAAAATTTATGGACAAATAGGCAGCCAGTGAGAGTGCTTAAGAGTCATGGACTTGACATGGGTGTCATTAAGGTTTGTGATAATCTTGGTTGGTAAGAGATTTATGATCTCATTTAATCAAAGATATCACGACGGTAATAGTCAAAGTTCAAAGGCGGCATGTCCTACAGTTCATAAGTGATGTTTGCCACAGTTTGTTTGCAATGCTTATCCAATGTAATTGGTGGTACATTGAATTAATTGACCATATTTAGCCAAAGTTCATGACAAATGACGGTATTTAGCTAAAGTTTATTATTTATGGTGGTATTTAGCCTAAATCTAAGAAAGTGATAGTTTACCATAGGCGATTTGTCAAAGTAAAGGTATTAACCTCAAGTTATGGCGGTTTGCTAAGGTAGTGGTTGATATCAACTGATCAAGGAAATGACCCACAAGGAAACACATTTATGTGATCACATGTGTATAACGCAATTTCCTTTTCTTTATCCCAAGTGATTTGGATAATGAATTTCTTGTGCTTGTGATGGTATGTAGATGCATGCCATATATTGAGGGGTGTATTCTGCTATTGTTCAACATGAGGAGCGAGTTGTTTGAATCAAAGTTAAAAGTGGAGGTATTTAGCTATGGATATACATTGGCTTGACTCCAATGGAAAAATATTATATTAGTATTGCCCAAGTTGAAGAATGTTCGATTTTTGAGCCACACTAATATGGGTGATCCATTGGACCCATGGTGGTTTAGCCCACTTAAAGGATATGCCCAACTCACCTATTGTGGGAATAGTTAGGGTGGATGGACTACTATAAATAGTCTTTATGGTCCCTGTAGTTACCACAATGTCAGACACAGTGTTCTATGATAGAGATCCATGAGGGGAAATACAAAATACCATCGAGGAACCAAAATTCGTGATCAATAGTCATGGAGGCTTCTCAGACATTTATATGGTTCTATGATGGGTGAGTCCCATTAATTACCCTAGATACAATAGACCCGTGAAGTGGCGATTCTCCCGTTTATTTCCCCAACAATCCTCGCTCATCCTCCAGATCATGAACCAGTTCCTCATCATCAATGCCTCTGGGTACCCTGGCTTCTCCCAGCTCACATACCTCATTGAATCCCTCGATCCCAATGGTTCCTCCTTCCTCTCTTCCATCTGCCACACCTTACTTCTGTTCATCCCCGAGAACCTAATGTTCATGTCCATCGATACCTGAATCATCAAACCCTCTTCTTTCTCTGTCAGAGGAATCATACTCCTGCAGTGGTGGATATTCCCGTCTCTGCCGCAATTCTGTGTTGGGAAGATGCGGGAGAGAACATGTTCATACCCTCCTCCTCTCTCTCTCTCTCTCTCTCAGGAATCTTACTCCTGCTGTGGTGGATTCCTGTCTGCCGCAATTCTGTGTTGTAAGGATGCTGGAGAGAAAATGACGGGGTACCCATGTTCATGTCATAGAAGCTATGTTTCGCTGTCGGGATGTGGGTCGTGTGGCCATGAGAGGTGGCTCTCTCTCTCTCTCTCTTGTCCACGGAGACACCGCCGTCACTGCCTCCCCTGGTGGCAGAGAGGATGTAGCATGTCATCGCAGAATGGAGGTCATTGCCATCTGTGTCAAGCATAGTGGAGTGGTGATAGTGGTGGTGAGAGTGTGGCAATGGCGTTGGCGTAAACAAGGGAGGACAAAATCAAAAACCCAGAAAGGAAAACTTTGTTCCACATGATTTTATTAGTCTAGAAGATGGTTGTCGAGGTAGGGAAAACGATGTTTAGCAAGCAAAATGCGCAGATGAATGTGTAATAATGATATGGGGGTGGAAGGTTATGCACTAATGCTTTGGCATAGAGTGTGTATTGGTTCATCTGCTGCCACTGCCGCCACCACCACATGCTACCATTGCTGCCAACGATTCATCTCCTGAATCCTCTGATCAAGATGGATTCCCACAAGTGCCTGAGCAATTGCTGGACTCATCTAGTATGGCTTCTTTGTCTCTCTGCTCTACCCTACCCTACCGGGTTGAAATCGTCTGCAATTTCGATCTCGTACAATTCCGTGCAATACCATCTTTAGGCGGTGATACATGTATTAATACCAATACAATGGCCCAGATCTGGTACAACTAATAAAACATTATATCAGTGAAAATACATTTAAATCAGATCTGAGCCATTGTATTAATATCAATACACGTGTCACCGCCTGAAGGTGGTATTGCACGAAATTATACGATATCAAAATTGCAGACGATTTTTTTCCCTACCTTACAAGCCCTTCATATCCCCAAATCACGGGCTCTGTTTTCTGCTCCTATATCTTCGAACAATTCATTGATCATTTGTTTGTGGCATGGCCCTTAAGAAAGATCTAAAGAATCTCTTGCTTTGGTTGGTCTCTACTTAGTGAGTTCTACCAAAAAGAAGTCTACTTGGGAACTTCGCATCAGTCAGGAGAATTGAGAATTGAGAATTGAGAATTGAGAACCGAGAGTGGTTAGTGATGGTGAGACGGTAGAATGGAGAAACGTACGTCTACCCTGCAAAAGTACTATCCAGATAACTATTTCCCACTCAGAAACGCTCCTGCAGAACAGAACTGACCAAACCAGGAATCGTATATATTACAGTTGTACGAGACTGTGAAAGTGAGTCAAAGTGTCTACAGTGACTCAACGACTGGGAGGATCTACCATGCACCCCAGCCCGCCCTTAAATACTCACTGCACCTCACCCCTTCACCCCTCGCTGTCACTGCACCTCACCCCCTCGCTTCAGAGAGTTGACAATTTTGACCAGAAGGTGGCAGCCCAGAAATAATTAGAACTCTCTGACAGACATTGCCCACCACTCATTAAAGTTACGCGTTAGGGCGGCAATAAGGCAGGTGACTGCAAGTCGGCAAGCTACAGCTTCAAGATATGCATTACTTTTGTAGGTTTAGATATTCAAACCTTGCCAGAGAAACAGGTTTTAAACCAACTCTGGAAACGTTTCGCATCACTACTCCAGGAGGCACAGTACACCCAATCCATCAAAAAGCACATAAAAAAAAAATTGAAGAGAGACTATCCAATAGCCAGTTGTCAAATTCAAGTAACATCCAAGAAAGATATTTAATAAAAGAAAAATGTCTGAAACAATATGTCACATGACACGGGGCATTGGCCAGATCTCAAGAGCCAAAATGGATATTTTTCAAGTAAAACCAGCGTTCTATACCGTCAAGGTCATCTGATGTTTATTTCGCATTCAACGAATGAACAAGGCGAATACATGCATGCTCCCATCCAAAATGGGGAGGTTTACCGCACTGGCTTTTGGTTATAGTGATTCTTTTCTTTCTTCTTTGCTGCAGCAAGCTTTGCACTCCTTGCAGCAGCCTCGAGAGCGGCAGCTTTAGCTGCTGCATCCATCTCCTTATTTGATTTTTTCTTCTTCATAGACGCAACCTTCTTTAGACGCTCTTTTACATCAATGGCTGATGCATCCTCTTCTGCATTTTCGGTCCCAGCAGTTTCATCCAGTCCATCTCTGACCTCTGAACCATTAGGCTGGTCCTGTTGTTCTTTGACCTCCTTGGAAGACTTATCCTTCTTCTTCTTCTTCTTTGCATTCTTGCTCTCCGAAGGAGCACTCTCCTTCTTCTCCACATCTCCATTGATTTCCTCTGTTTTCTTCTCTTGTGCAGTACCTGCATATGTGCACATAATATCTTTATTGTCAGGAGGAAACTCAAGCAAAATGACCTTATACCTGGACATGCACCAGAATTTAATACGCAATGATCACTTATTCACTTGTAATGACTCTGCAGGCATCAGAGTTGATACAATAAAGATGAATAATGTCCTATATATACTAAAATTGGCACCAAAAATAATTCCAAAAGACCGACCCATCTTCCAAAGAGTTCAAGTTGGTGATTTACTTGATGCACACATAGGTTATAGATAAAAAATTACCATCTGATTCATCTGCACCAGTGGTCTCTTTATTGTTCATTGCAAACTCGGCCAAAACAGCTTCAAGTTCTGCGAGCTCCTTTTTCTTGAGTTCCTTCTTCGACAGCTGCCTTTCTGTATCCTTTGGTGGCAAAGAAGCCTGAGGGGGCTTCTTCACCACTGGTCCTGGTGGCACTGGAACCTCAGGTTCATGTTCATGCTCTTCCTCAACATCATCATCTCCTTCATCAAGACCATCTTCTTCACTTTCACTTTCCTAGAATCATAAAAAAATACCAGTTCAATTATCTAATAATTACCAAGCCCAACTCAAAGAAAGGACCCTTTTCAAAAGATTTCGGAAGGCATTACAACCACCAAGGAGAAGCCACAAATGAGATTAAAACCATGAGTACATGAGACATGAGCAACAGGTCCACTGAATTTTGGCACCAACCAAATTGCCACATGCCAGTTACGGCGTGCGAGATCAGACCACACCACGTAGTAATATAACAGATATAATTTTACATCAGAAGGGACAATAAAGAAAAAAAAATAAAAGCAGTATTTCATTTAGTTTGTTAACTTCAAAATTTTCTCAAACAACCCACCCAGATAAATATATCAATTATGATCCTAGAAATCAGCGGGTCCATACTCCTACAGTGCTGAAAGTATTAAAGTCCCAAGATATAAAGGAAATTAATGTACAAGTTTAAGCCATGAAAAATTAATGTACAAGTTTCATAAATTTTCAATTACATTTTAAGCCACGAATCAAGAAAATTTGATTCCTCATCAAATGTTTTTGATTCTAAAAAAGCTGTAACTAAGTGGATGTCAGACTCAGTTGTGAGAATTCATCTTGTTAGAACAAACACAAAAAAATACGAAGAAAAGAAGCTCAAATTCGCACAAGACACAAATAATTAATGAGGCTCACACATCGATGTGGTTTGCTACGTCCTCGGACGAAGAAGAAGATGATTCACTATTTTTGAACAAGTTAAAATGGAGATTTCTCTCAAGAGCACCCAAATCACAACAAGAAAACTCGCCCATAAACCCTAACACGAAAAACCCCAATTTTCACTACTTATCAACAAGACGATAGTACATAATATACTCCTCCGGTTTGGGTTGATCCATCAGGTCGCGGCTGGTCCGGTCGTGCCGTATCGCGGGGCTATCGACCCAACCTCTCTACTACCATCTTAGAAACAAAAATCCCATTCGGGTTGCCACCAAAATATGTCGGCACAGATCACTCTTCAAAACGGGTCAAGAATTCGAAACAAACATAACACATCTGAAGTTGATCCACATGTTGACCATATCAGCCACCCTTTCCTCAATCCTCATGTGATAAATTTCTGCTAAGGTCACTCTACCACATGACAGGGCCATTATATATCTGATCCATGCATAATATCATGAAAAATAGACAAAAATTTGTGACTGCTAATTAGTAGCGGCAATAGGTCTGAAGAAGTATCCAAAAATGTGAAATTGAGATATTTGCACCTGTCAAAGTAAGGAACCATAACATATATGTTTGGAACAGATTCCATTTTGAGAGATTTGAAAAAGCACTATCTCGTTGAAAGGTTCTATTCATCTGCCGTTTCTCAACACATCTCTTTAGACAAAGACTATATTTTTTCCTCTTTTCGGATGGTAAATATTTCTTAGAACAGACTGTAAATCAAACCCAATCACATATGCTCCTTCGCAAGCAATTTCTTAGTTACAAATTTTACTTACAATTCCAGGCATTACAAGAAATACAAATGCCCGTGGCAATTCATGAGTCCTAACCCTACAACTCAGTCCATAAGATACTAACATTGTGCTTGTGCAACTAAATGGGAATGTAGTACAACATGCAATTCAACTATATGCCAAAATACTCGCAAATCATCTTTGACTTATGCAATGAACAACGAATCCTTGTGCTCACTTTTCCAAGGACAAAGTCATATGCGTACGTGTGTGTCCTCTCAAATATCATGATGTGGAGAATATGTAGGTTCTTCCTCACCATGTTCGAGCAAAATGACTAGCATTTTTTTAATAAAAAAATATTAACTTTTCTACAATTTCGTAACAACATTTGTGCATCTAACTTGTAACTTTAATGCCTCTTTTGTGCCTAATTTCCCCAACCTCAGATTTTGGGTTATTTATTTATTTATTTTTTTTTTATTTATTTATTTATTTACGGAGGATGCGGAGACAAAAAAGGATTTCATCTTCATAATCTCTGATTCTCTATCTACTCACAGCTTGTGTAAATGGAAATGTTTTTTAGCTGCTCAAAAGTCTTTTACCTCATCATGAGGTAGTCAACAGACCAAGCATTATATTCATAAAACAGATTTAAGCTCTCTTTGGATTTCAATTTCTGAAGATTTACGAGAATGTTTGGTATGAGTAGTGAACCCTATCTATGAGAAATATAAAGCAATAGAAATGGAAATAGATGGAGCTATTTTGGAATTTCAATTTCGTCGATTTCACTCCCCCCC